>NC_054485.1:2592434-2784934 GCF_017639515.1 Carcharodon carcharias
AACTCATCAGGTCTGGCAGCATCGGCGGAGAAGAGCACAGTTAACGTTTCGAGTCCTCATGACCCTTCAACAGAACTAAGTAAAAATAGGAGAGGGGTGAAATATAAGCTGGTTTAAGGGGTTGGGGGGGGTGGGGGGGGGGGGGTGGTGGGTGTGGGGGTGGGGGGGAGAAGGGGGGGTGGGTTGTTGGGACAAGCAAGCAGTGATAGGAGGAGATAACCAAAAGATGTCACAGACAAAAGAACAAAGAGGTGTTGAAGGTGGTGATATTATCTAAACGAATGTGCTAATTAAGAGTGGAGAACAGGACAAGCAAGGTACAGATAGCTCTAGTGGGGGTGGGGTGAAATAAGACTAAAAGGGCATAAAAGGTATAGATAAATGATGGGTGGAAATCCATTTAAAAATAATGAAAATGGGCGGGAAAAGAAAAATCTATATAAATTATTGGAAAAAAACAAAAAGGAGGGGGAAGAAACGGAAAGGGGGTGGGGATGGAGGAGGGAGTTCAAGATCTATAATTGTTGAACTCAATATTCAGTCCGGAAGGCTGTAAAGTGCCTAGTCAGAAGATGAGGTGCTGTTCCTCCAGTTTTACATCCTTATTCCTTAAATGCAGAAAAGATATTCAGCTGTTTCAGATTCAAGTTGAATGTCAAATGAATGCTGCCTTTGTAAGAATTAGTAAAGGAAATGTGGCAGCCAATTTGCACACAGCAATTTCACATAAACAGCAATGTTATAATGACCGGATAATCAGCTCTTTTCAGCATTGGTTGAGGCATAAAGATCGGCCAGGACACCAGGGATATCTCCCCACTCGTCTTCAAAATAGTGCCATTGGATCTCAGATTTACATCCACCTGACAGGACAGACGAGGCACCAGTTTAACATTTCATCTGAAAGCACCTTCAACAGTGCAGCACCCCCTCAGTGCTACATGTGTCAGCCTGCAGTAGGACTGATTTAGACAAGCATCCTGCAACTGAGGCATGCTAACAGCTGACAGGTTTATGGTGTTATAAGTTCATTTTCATCACTGTATAGCACTGTGCTGGGACTGTTCTTTTGGGGAAATTCCTATTAATCGGCTAAACAAATACATCACGTCTGTTTTTACAAAAGAAAGTACTACAAACTGCTCAGAAATAATGGCGAATCAAAGGACTAGTGTAAATGAGGAACTGAAGGGTATTAATATTAGTTTAAAAAGTACTAAAGAAATTAATGGGACTTAAAGTAGATAAATCCCTCGGACCTGATGATCTACCTCCCAGGGTGTTGAAATTGGTGGCAGTAGAGATAGTGGATGAGTTGGTGATCATCTTCCAAAATTCTATAGACTCTGGAATGGCTCCTGCAGATTGGAGGGTGGTAAATGTAACCCCACTATCTAAAAAAGGAGGAAGAGAGAAAATGAGGAACTCCAGACCTGTTAACCTGACTTCAGTAGGGAAAATGCTAGAATCTATTATAAAGGGTGTGATAACAGGACACTTAGAAAATAATGGTAGGATTGGGAAGATACAAAATGGATTTATGAAAAGGAAATCATGCTTAACAAACCAGGACTTTCTTGAGGATGTAACTGGCAGAATAGATGAGGGGGAACTGGTGGATGTGGTATATTTACATTTTCAGAAAACATTTGATAAGGTCCCACACAAGGTGTTAGTGAATAACATGAGAGCACATGGGATTGGGTGTTAGTATACTGGCATGGATTGAGAGCTGGTTAAAGCACAGGAAACAAAGAGTAGGAATAAACTGGTTATTTTCAGTTTGGCAGGCCTTGACTAGTGGGGTACTGTCAGGATCAGTGCTTCAGCCGCAGCTGTTCAGAGACTATATCAATGATTTGGATGTGGGGATTTAATGTAATATTTCCAAGCTTGCAAATAACACAGACCTAGGTGGAAGTGTGAGCTGTGAGGAGGATGCAAAGGCACTAAAAGCGGATTTGGATAGGCTAAGCAAGTGTGCAAAAATTTGGCAGATGGAAGACAGATTATCCACTTTGGTAGGAAAAACAGAAATACAGAGTATTTCTTAAATGGTGAGAGACTGGGAAGTGTTGAATTTCAAAGGGATTTGGGTGTCCTTGTTCATGAGTCACTGAAAGCTAACATGCATGTACAACAAGCAATTCAGAAGGCAAATGGTATGTTGGTCTTTATGACAAGAGGAATTGAGTATAGGAGTAAAGATGTCACTAATGGTACTAAGTCCAAATGCTCATATGGAGAGCCAGTGCAGACACAATAGGCCAAATGGCCTCCTCTACACCATAACATTCTGTGATTCTGTGGAGGGACTGTCCCATGAAGAAAGATTAAATAGACTGGGTCTTTATTCTCTGGAGTTTAGAAGGATGAGAGGTGATCTCATTCAAACGTATGGAATTCTTACAGCACTCAACAGGGTAGATGCAGGAAGGATGTTTCCTCTAGCTGATGGACACAGTCTCAGAATAAGGGGCAGGTCATTTAGGACTAAGATGAGCAGGAATTTCTTCACTCAGAGGGTGGTGAATCTTTGTAATTCTCTACCCCAGAGGGCTATAGAGATTCAGTCATTGAGCATGTTCATGGCTGAAATTGATAGATTTCTACATATTAAGAATGTCAAGGGATTGCAGGGATAGTGCAGGAAAATGGTGCTGAAGTAGATCAGCCATGACCTTGCTGAATGGTGGAGTGGGCTCAAAGGGCTGAATAGCCTATTCCTACTTCTGCTTCTTATTTTATATTCTTAATGTAAGTAACAATCTGAAATTTCAAATATACTGCACGACTATACTCACGCCCAAGGCTGGCATCACCAAAAATTTGAATAACAAAGCAAATACAATAAAAAGGCATGAAAGAAGGTACTTGGGGTGGAAATTGGGTATGAGTTGTACCAACTTACAATATAGAACGAGTGCAAAGCAGGCCAATTTAGGTCCATTGGCCCTATTGCTAAATTAATAGGACCTCTTTTCTAGCACCACCACCAGCTTGGTTGGTGAGGCTCATAGACCGATCTCCATCAAGACTCAAGCCCCTCAGTTCAAACAAGTGCTGCTCACGAAACAGAATCAGACTCATTCCTGGGGGAGAATTTTCTCCCCGTGGGGCCGGCGCGGAGCCCATCGCTGCCAGCGATCAGCTGTGCGCCGCCATTTTACATGGGTGGGCCAATTAAGGCCCACCCAGCGTGACGCGCAGCCAGGAGTGGTCAGCGCTACCAATGTGGGCAGGCGGGGTGAGGAGGGAGAGTCGGGGCCTGCGCTCTTTCACGCACGCACACGAGAGAGCGCAGCAATCCCCCCGAGGCACAGAGCTGACCTCAGGGAGATTAACTTAAGTTTTAAACTTGGAAAGAATTAAAAAATCAAATTATTCAGACATGTCCCTCATGCGGCAGTGTCACATGAAATGGGACACGTTCATATGAATTTTCATAAAAATTTACATTTAATTAATGAAACCTTCAGGAAACCTCATCCCGCCCATGGATGACGTTCCATGAAAAGTGTGAAGGCCGCCTGGGCTCTTCACCTGCCCCCCCACTGACCTTAAGGTTGGACGGGCAGCTTTCCCAATAAGGTTAATTAGTTTACTTTGACGGGTTGGCACTGGCCGAACGGAAGAGCAGAGTGACACGCAGAGACATCAGGACACACGCACATCATTTTACACATCGGTGTGCAGGGCCCACCCACCATCACGACCAACAGAAGATTCTGGCCCAGGGCTTTAAGGTTCTCGGAGAAAGTTAAGCACAAAATAGAAGATAAGACCAGATAGAGAACAATTAAAAATGATGCAAGAATGAACTGAAGGTACCAAGAAGGTCTGTATGCAGCACTTGAATATATTTGTAAATATAGACACCTCACCCCTCCTTTGACCATCTGTGCAGGTTAGGTCAAAAGTCCCGTGGCCTAGAAGGGTGTTTAAAAGAGAGTGAAAACGAGCAAAGACAGTGAAAAAATTCTGCTGTCATTTCAGGCAGAAACAACAATTTTCATTTGCTAATTAAAAATGAGCAGAATTTTAAAAATGCTGGAGTCCCAGGGTAATGATCTGGAGACACAGGTTCAAATCCCACCATGGCAGCTGGTGGGATTTAATTTCAATTAATAAATCTGGAATTAAAACATGATGACCACGAAACCATTGCCGATTGTCGTAAAAACCCACCTGGTTCACCAATGTCCTTTAGGGAAGGAAATCTACCATCCTTACCTGGTCTGGACGACAAGTGACTCCAGAACCACAGCAATGTGGTTGACTCTTAACTGACCTCTGAAATGGTCTAGCAAGCCACTCGGTTGTATCAAACTGCTCAGAAGCCTAAAAATCAAAGGAATGAAACTGGTCAGACCACCCAGAAATGACAATGGCAAACTCAGCCCTGTTGACCCTGCAAAATTCTCACTGATAATGTCTGGGGGCTAGTACCAAAATTGGGAGAGCTGTCTCACAGACTAGTCAAGCAACAGCCTGACATAGTCATCCTCACGGAATCATACCTTCCATATCATATCCCAGGCACCACTATCACCATCCCTGGGCATGTCCAGACCCAGCAGAGGTGGCAGCCAGTGGTATACAGTTGGGAGGGAGTTACCCTGGGAGTCCTTAACATCGACTCTGGACCCCAGGAAGTCCCATGGCATCAGGTCAAACATGGGCAAGGAAACCTCCTGCTGATTACCACGTACTGCCCTCCCTCAGCTGATGAATCAGTGCTCCTCCATGTTGAACACCACTTAGAGGAAGTACTGAGGGTGACAAGGGCGCAGAATGTACTCTGGTTTGGGGACTTCAATGTCCATCACCAAGAGTGGCTCATTAACACCACTACTGACCAAGCTGGCCGAGTCCTAAAGGATATAGCTGCTAGACTGTGTCTACGGCAGGTGGTGAGGGAACCAACAAGAGGGAAAAACATACTTGACCTCACCCTCACCAACCTGCCTGCCACAGATGCATCTGTCCATGACAGTATCAGGAGGGGTGACCACCACACAGTCCTTGTGGAGACGTCTTGCCTTCATATTGAGGATACCGTCCATTGTGTTGTGTGGCACTACCACCGTGCTAAATGGCATAGATTTCAAACAGATTTACCAACTCAAGACTGGGCATCCATGAGGTGCTGTGGGCCATCAGCAGCAGCAGAATTGTACTCAAACACAATCTGTAACCTCATGGCCCAGCATATCCCCCACTCTACCATTACCTTCAAGCCAGGGGATCAACCCTGGTTCAATAAAGAGTGCAGGAGGGCATACCAGGAGCAGCACCAGGCAGACCTAAAAATGAGGTGTCAATCTGGCATCACACATGCAAAATGATATTCATATACCACATTGCTCATTTGTGTGATAGGCAGATGGCCATTTGGCTTAATGGCTGCATCCTGATAGTAGCAAATACTATTCATCTTACCACCTGCATAGTAACAGCATGCAATGGCTATCTTCTCATGTTTCTCAAACTTTTGACATATCTTACCATTCCAGGGTAATCTGAGGTAGACTGGGCACTTTCCAGGACCAGAAGTGCCAGTGTGATGCTAGGTATGTAGACCATACATCCCAAAGACTGGCAGGGGGAGCGTATCAAACAGCATGTCCCTTGAGCTGTTCCCAACAGAATAGCTACTTTCCGTACCAACCAGCCCATGTTTGCGAAACTCAAAACATAGGGTCCAATGTTAGATGTGATTCTATGATTGGACAACACCTGCTAAACAATCCTGATTGTGCTAAGGATTACACTGAAAACCAATTGAAGGTTATCAGCCAGGGTCACAGTGTGACCCACTTACACATGTTAAAGCCACAGACCTTCACATACAGGGCCCTGTCCTTTGCAAAAAAGAAGGAATATGTCTATACAGTGCATCTTTTTGAACTAAACAGAAATTAGGGAAGTAATTTCTTGGTTCATTACCCAGGGCAATGCCTTGACCAATCAGGGTTAACCTGCCTGGTTTGAATTTGAACAAAGCTGGGCAGTTAACTGCTCCATGCTGCTTTCCCCATAGCAATACTTCCACCAATCAGCACTCTCCTCTCATGCAGTATAAATTGTTGTTTGCCTGTTGGAAAACTCTGCTGAGTGCAAGAGGAAAAGCTTTGATTGCATGTCTCTTTTTTTCAGCAATACTCAAGTTCTGTAACACCAAACATAAAATGGACAATAATCCTACTCCAATAATAGTGCTGAAATAGCAAAGATTGAAGTTGAAAAACATCTAGGAATCTTAGGGGTGGATTCAACATTCAACATGTCCAACCATTGAAGATCAAGAATCAGCAACGTCAATAGAAGGTGGAACGACAAAATCAAAAGAGTAGAATAAAGATCAGAAAAAGTCAAACTGCACAGTGGTTTTGTTATTCAATCTTTATGCTAATCTCCTTGTTTTATAACTCATTTTCCATTCATGGATGTGGGAAGGTTTTATAGTTTCAACTTAAATATCAGAAGCCTAATTTACAGTTAGGTCCATAACTGGCAGAATATTTGTAGGATTAGGGATTCCAGTGCCAAAAATGTAAATGAAGGAATCTTGGTCCTTTAATAATGTTTGCATGTGAACTTCAATTTGAGAGAATTCAACCCACTCTCAGGTTCCACATATTAACATGACCAGCAGTTACAACACACTCTCGTTTGAAGATGCTTTCACCGGACCACACCCTGTAAATGACATTAATCAGTACTTCACTCTGCTTCACAGATCAGTAATAATTACCAGGTCACGACCAGGGCAGTCCAGGTCACGCTCAAATCATCTGAACGTGGTTCCAATGTAATTACTACAGATGCAGCCTGGGTCTCCAGACTGTGATAATTGTCATTCTAAAGCCTTTCATGGCAGTCTGGTACAGAGCTCTGTAGATCTGCCCTGATTCCGTCATTTTATTAGGTTTCTTCTACACAAGCTGACATCAATATGGAGAAAAAATATAAGTTGACATTTTACACAACATCCAGACTCACTGAACTTAAGATCTAAAACTTTATGTTCTCTTTTCAAAAATCTTACTGGCAGCTTTATTTTTAAGTAACATTTACTTCTGAGTATATTAAAATACACCAACTATCTTTTGTGAAATAAATGGCATTTATTCTTACTGTACCAGCTAAAGTCTCTGGAGTGAAGATTTTCAATTGAAAGCAGTAATGTTTTTTAAATCATAATTCAGGAATAATGTTAGCATACTTTTTTAGTGTGAATCATTGTACTTATCAAAGTAAGGGATGTTGGGCAGCCAGTGTAAGTAGCAATGGCTGCAGAAGAAAGATATTTTTACACTGTGATAGTGCCATTAATTACTGGTGCGTAATTTTTCCATGTTGACTGGCAGTGAATATAAAACTGCCCAGTTTGATCCTGGGCCTCTGACCGCCAGTGCCTCCCACTATACCTAGTAGGCACAAGGGTTACAACGGGAGGCTGACAAATCTCTCCTCCCCACCCCAACCCCTGAGAAACAGTTAATGGTTAAAAATGGTTGATATCGCCTCTCTGGTGGGAGAGGGGAGAAGGCTCAGCACTATCAGGACAGTGAGCTAGTTCAGAATGCTTGCCTGCAATGCAAAATCGCATCATGATTCAAACACATATTAACGTACCAGGCTGGCACATTGCCTGCTGGCCTGTGATACAAAACCCTCATTACCATTCTGTATCTCCTTCCTCCCGTTGATGTTGGGAGATTCTGCATGTGCAGGGAACTGGGTCCCTATTTTCCAATAAAAGCAAAATACTGCGGATGCTGGAAATCTGCAATAAATACAGAAAATGCTGGAAAAACTCAGCAGCTCTGGCAGCATCTGTGGAGAGAGAAAGGGCGTGTTTATGGTAGTGGTGGAGAGTAAAGAAGGTGCTGAGATTGGCATAAAGGTAAAATAGCAGAAGGTGTTAATAGCAGAACAAGGGTCAGTGCTCTGTGAAAGCACAACATAAAAACAAGTGACAGATGGTCCTGTGGAGGAGGGCGGGGTTTGGGGAAAAGGATTAAAAATATGAACAAATCATTAAATATAAAAAGCATTAAAATATTTCTGAATATGTTTCCTGCAGACATATTTCAGAGGAGAGACACAGCCCTTTGGATAAGCTTCAATTCTCCAATAACAGCCAAAAATGAGAGAGGTACCATTGGTACAGGTGCTCCTCAGGGGTTGAGCAGTGATTGAATGCACTCTCCTAATTTCAATAATCTACTGGATAAGCGTTCTCAGATAACCTAGCCTGTAATGATCTCAACAGGAGCAGATAGCATTGGTGCAGAGGCTGTAAGAGCCAACCACATGGTGTTCCCTCCTCTTCAAATGATGCAGACACAACAAACTAGTGAACAATGAAGGCATCATGTCACCTTCTGAAGTAAAAGCCACTGTTGTGCATGATGTGTTTTTCTTGCTCAATTACTACTTGAACAGAGATTAGGTGTTAACCCTGTCAATTCATTTAAGGCCAGGGGTTAATATAAAGAATCTTTGTCCACATGGGTGTCATGATAGAGATATGACCTCTATAGCTATGACCTCTTGTAATTGAGGAGCTCATCCCTAGTTAAGAGCAAATGGGTCTGAAGCAGCCCATGTCCAAATGCAGCAAGACCTGGACAATATCCAGGCTTGGGTTGACAAATGCAAGTAATATTCATGCCACACAAGCGCCAGGCAATGACCATCTCCAACACCATCAACCCTTGATGTTCAATGGCATTACCATCACTGAATCCCCCACTATCAACATCCTTGGCGTTACCATTGACCAGAAACTGAACTGGACTAGCCATATAAATACTGTGGCTACAAGAGCAGGTCAGAGGCTAAGTATCGTGTGACGAGTAACTCACCTCCTGACTCCCCAAAGCCTGTCCACCATCTACAAGGCACAAGCCAGGAGTGTGATGGAATACTCTCCACTTACCTGGATGAGTGCAGCTCCCACAACACTCAAGAAGGTTGACACTATCCAGGACAAAGCAACCCGCTTGATTGGCACCACATCCACAAACATTCACTCCCTCCACCACCGTTGCACAGTAGTAGCAGTGTGTAACACCTACAAGATGCACTGCAGGAATTCACCAAGGCTGCTTAGACAGCACTTTCCAAACCCACGACCAGTGCCATCTAGAAGGACAAGGGCAGCATACAAATGGGAACACGACCACCTGGAAGTTCCCCTCCAAGCCACTCACCATCCTGACTCGGAAATATATCGTCGTTCCTTCACTGTCACTGGGTCAAAATCTTGGAAGTCCCTTCCTAACAGCACTGTAGGTGGACCTACGCCACATGGACTGCAGCAGTTCAAGAAGGCAGCTCACCACTACCTTCTCAAGGGCAACTAGAAATGGGCAATAAAAATGCTGGGCCCAGCCAGCGACATCCACATCCCCGAATGAATAAAAAAAAGCTATTCAGCTGGTGCCTCCTTTCCACAGAAATTTCAATAAATTGTTGCCCTTGGAACACAGGAGCAGTAGTAGGCCATTCAGCCCATCGAGCCTGCACTACCATTCAATTAGATCATGGCTGATCATCTACCTCAATGCCACTTTCCACATGATCCCCATATCCCGTCATGTCATTCGTCTCCAGAAATCTATCGCTTTCTGTTTTGAACGTGCTCAGTGATTGAGCTTCCACAGCCCTCTGGATAGAGAATTCCAAAGATTCGCCACCCTCTGAGTGAAGAAATTTCTCCTCATCTCAGTCTTTAATGGCCTGCCCCTTATCCTGAGGTTATGTCCCCTGGTTTAGGCTCACCAGCCAGGGGAAACACTTTATCTACAACCACCCTGTAACACCCTGTCAGAATTTTGTAAGTTTCAATGAGGCCAGCCCCCATTTTTCGAATCTCTAGAGAATACAGACACAGTTTCCTCAATCTCTCCTCATAAGACAATCCCACCATCCCAGGGATTAGTCTTGTGAACCTCCATTGTGCTCCCTCTATGGCAAGTATATCTCTCCTTACATAAGGTGATCAAAACTGTACACAATACTCCAGGTGTGGTCTCACCAATGTTCTACACAATTGCAGCAAGACATCTTTACTCCTGTTCTCAAATCCCCTCATGATGAAGGCCAACATACCATTCACCTTCCTAATTATTTGCTACACCTGCATGTTAAGTTTTAGTGACTCATGAACAGGATACCCAGGTCCCTTTGGACACCTGCGCTTCCCAACCTCGCACCACTTAAGAAATATTCTGCCTTTCTGTTTTTTCCTACCAAAGTCAATAACTTCACACTTATTCACATTCCATTCCATCTGCCATGTTCTTGCCCATTCACTTAGCCTGTTCAAGTCCTCTTGAAGCTTCCTTGTATCCTGCTCACAAGTTACATTCCCACCCAGTTTGGTGCCATCAGCAAATTGGCAAACAGGGCATTTGGTATGTGATTCATACTTGTGTGCATGACAGGTCCCCTGTTGTGGTAGGGTCTACTGGGGTGGGTCAAAAGGATTTAGTCATGTGTTAGTTTCATCTTGGGATATCTTCATTTCTACAGGAATAATATTACATGACTACGGTTGTTGGCAGAGGTTACAGCTTATCTCTGTGGTATCTCCATCGTGTGAAGCTGCAAAGATGAAGATAGATCTTCTCTGATATCTGCAGGAAAGATCTCATAACGCAGCTGCTGGTGTGGCCAAAATGCTTTACAGGTTTTAGCTCTGGCATTTGTTCACCTTTTACAGATTCCTTTCCCTCATCTCAATCGAACACCACTTAGAAACCGGTTGATGAGAATATTCACCCTCAGTGTGGTGCAGCTTCGTGCTGAAGAATCCAAAAACAGTTCTTATCATGTCTCATGACATGATCCAAAATCATGTCTTATCAACAAGAACTGAAGAGCAATCAAACACAACACAACCAATGCATGTGTGGAGCAAGACCACGGGCAAAGCCTTGACCACAGCTGGGAAATTTTGAAACTTTTTAAATTTACATATAAAAATGAATCATACACACTAGCGGAGCAGCCTCACCTTTTAATCATAAATTATCTGCCAGAAATAATTTCCTAAGAATCAGTTACAGGAGGTCAGAGTCCAGAATATTCCAATTCGGCCTGTTGGTTTTGATGTGTCGCACTGCTAACGTGTTATGTAAAACTGAGACTGTCAGCCTGGAACAGCAATACATCTCTCCGAGCTATAAAACCTGGAACAAAAGTAAAAGTAGCTTTTACAGTTCCTAGCTGTACTCTGCTCCAATGCTCAACTGAAATTGTTCAAACTAGTTTTACATAAGACCCTTTACTGCCAGTAGCAGAGAAATTCATTTAATCACCTGGATATGAACTCAAGTCCAAATTGTGAGGGTCTAGTGGTTAACCTTCTAGACCCCAGGCCTCAGATGACCCCCTGTCATTTCGCCCACCTACCATTTGCAAAGGCGATTTTCAATCATTGTCAAAGGTCACACCTTAGAGAGTTCATCATTAGCTGGACTGGGAAAGGGAAATTATGACATAATTCGAACTGCCTCCTCTGTGCTGCTTGTATATACAAAGTGACACAGTTGGTGTAGGGGAATGGAAGAGCTCATTTCGTTATGACTTGACGGCATGTCAGAAATTCTGCTGCTGAATAAAACTGGAGATTTGTGCTGATTTCCAGATACTAGGAAAGGAATTATTACATGTTTGGGTTTTGGTTTAGATACTCCACTGAGTATAGGGGTGCTTGTCACTCACATTAGGTTTGGCATCTTAGATTTATTGTGTGTCGATGCCCAATTATTCAGTTACATGGCCCAGGTATATAACAATAGTCCTTGCTTGTGATCGAACCAGATATCTGTAACTTTATTTAACAGCAACACTTGGGATAGGACTCTCATAGCAACATAGAAACAAAAATAGGCCATTCAGCCCTTTCAATCTGTTCCATCACTCAATGAGACCATGCTGTACTCTGTTCCAATAGTACAATTCAATTTTGTACAATAATAGAAAATTTCAAATAAACAATGTTTTCCATATAAGTGGGTCCATCATGATTGATCTAACAAAACAATTGCCAACCACTGATATCTCAAGGAGCCTTTGCTCACATCTTTTGAATAAAAAACCTCCTTGACCTCCTGTGCCTGTTCACAACTGGAAAGAGATTAAAGGCCTGTCAACACAATGGCTGTAAGGTGTCCATCAATTGCTCAGACAAACTAATGAATTGATTATTATTTACAAACTTGGTAAAACAAATCCCACTGGTATTTTAAAAGCAAAATACCGCAGATGCCGGAAATCTGAAACAAAAACAAAAATAGCTGGAAAAACTCAGCAGGTCTGGCAGCATAGTTAACATTTTGAGTCCATACGACTTCACCAGGGCTAAGGAAATATAGAAATAAGGTGAAATATAAGCTGGTTGAGGGAGGTGGGACAGGTAGAGCTGGATAGAGGGCCAGTGATAGGTGGAGGCAAAGAAGAGATTGCCAAAGATGTCATAGGAAAAAGGACAAAGGGGTGTTGACGATGCTGATATTATCTAAGGAATGTGCTAATGGGGACATTAAGGGTAGCGAGCAGGACATGCAAGTGGCAGATGGCCCTAGTGGGGGTGGGGTGGGGGGAAGGGATCGAAATGGGCTAAAAGGTGGAGATAAAACAATAGATCGAAATACATTTTAAAATAGGTGGGAAAAGAAATATATATTTAAAAAATTATAAATTATTGGAAAAAGGGGGATCAGAAAGGGGGTGGGGACGGAGGAGAGAGTTCATGATCTGAAGCTGTTGAACTCAATATTCAGTCCGGAAGGCTGTAAAGTGCCTAGTCGGAAGAGGAGGTGCTGTTCCTCCAGTTTGCGTTGAGCTTCACTGGAACAATGCAGCAGGCCAAGGACGGACATGTGGGCATGAGAGCAGGGTGGGGTGTTGAAATGGCAAGCGACAGGGAGGTCTGGGTCATGCTTGCAGACAGACCGGTGTTCTGCAAAGCGGTCACCCAGTCTGCGTTTAGTCTCTCCAATGTAGAGGAAACCACATTGGGATCAGCGAATACAGTAGATTAAATTGAGGGAGGTGCAAGTGAAATGCTGCTTCACTTGAAAGGAGTGTTTGGGCCCTTGGACGATGAGGAGAGGGGAAGTAAAGGGGCAGGTGTTACACCTTCTGTGGTTGCATCGGAAGGTGCCGTGGGTGGGGGGGTGTTTGAGGTGTAGGAGGTGATGGAGGAGTGGACAAGGAAAGTCGCCATGGGGGGTGAAGGGAAGATGTGTTTGATGGTGGCATCATGCTGGAGTTGGTGGAAATGGCGGAGGATGATCCTTTGAACACGGAGGCTGGTGGGGTGATAAGTGAGGACAAGGGGGACCCTATCATGTTTCTGGGAGGGAGAGGAGGGTGTGAGGGCGGATGCGTGGGAGATGGGCCGGACACGGTTGAGGGCCCTGTCAACCACCGTGGGTGGAAAACCTCGGTTAAGGAAGAAGGAAGACATGTCAGAGGAACTGTTTTGGAAAGTGGCATCATCAGAACAGATGAGGTGAAGGAACTGAGAGAATGGGATGGAGTCCATACAGGAAGCGGGGTGTGAGGAGCTCTAGTCAAGGTAGCTGTGGGAGTCGGTAGGCTTCTAATGAATATTGGTGGACAGTCTATCACCAGAAATTGAGACAGAGAGGTCAAGGAAGGGAAGGGAAGTGTCAGTGATGGACTATGTGAAAATGATGGAGGGGTGGAAATTGGAAGCAAAATTAATAAATTTTTGCAGGTCCAGACGAGAGCATGAAGCGGCACCGAAGCAATCATCGATGTACTGGAGAAAGAGTTGTGGAAGGGGGCCGGAGTAGGACTGGAACAAGGAATGTTCCACATACCCCATAAAGAGACAGGCATAGCTGGGGCCCATGCGGGTACCCATAGCCACACTCGTGAGACGAGTTTAAGGAGAATTTGTTCAGTGAGAGAACAAGTTCAGCCAGACAGAGGAGAGTAGTGGTGGATGGGGATTGTTCAGGCCTCTGTTCGAGGAAGAAGCTAAGGGCCCTCAGACCATCCTGGTGGGGGATGGAGGTGTAGAGGGATTGGACGTCCATGGTGAAGAGGAGGCGGTTGGGGCCAGGGAACTGGAAATTGTTGATATGATGTAGGGTGTCAGAGGAATCATGGATGTAGGTGGGAAGAGACTAGACAAGGGGAGAGAGAATGGAGTCAAGATAACAAGAAATAAGTTCGGTGGGGCAGGAACAGTCTGACATGATCCGTCTTCCAGGACAGTCCTGTTTGAGGATTTTTGGTAGGAGGTAGAAGCAGGCCGTCCGAGGTTGGCAGACCATGAGGTTAGAAGCTGTGGAGGAAGATCTCCAGAGGAAATGAGGTCAGTTACAGTCCTGGAAACAAGGGCTTGATGTTCAGTGGTGGGGTCATGGTCTAGGAGGAAGTGTCCGCGAGTTGACGCTCAGCCTCTGCGAGGTAGAGGTCAGTGCACCAGACAACAACAGCACCACCTTTGTCAGCAGGTTTGATGACAAAGTCAGGGTTGGACTTGAGAGAATGGAGTGTGGCAATTCAGAAAGAGACAGGTTAGAGTGGATGAGAGGAGCAGAAAAATTGAGAAATCTGATGTCACGCCGACAGTTCACAATGAAAAAATCAAGAGAAGGTAAGAATCTAGAGGGAAGGGTCCAGGTGGAGGGAGAATATTGGAGGCGGGTAAAAGGATCCGTTGAACGGAGAGATGACTCCTGCCCAAAGAAGTGAGCCCGGAGACGAAGACGGTGGAAGAAGAGTTCAGCATCGTGCTGAGACTGGAATTCATTGGGGTGAGGGCAGAAGGGTATGAAACTGAATCCTTTGCTGAGCACTGAACATTCAGCATCAGAGAGGGGAAGGTCAGGGGGTATAGTGAATACACGGCCGGGGCTGGGATTGGATTGGTATTTTAACTGCTTTTACCCGGGAACTTTCATTTCTCCTGGATTTGTATGAATATACTTTCATTTAAAAACCCAGAGAAGATCGGCATTTTGCTTCCAGATCACTTTTGCAGAAAATAATGAAAGTATGGGTATCCACAAGCCCATTAAATTTCTCACTGTGAGATCTCTGACATGTGGCTATCCACATTCATAGGCCAGAATTTTCTAACTGATGTGTGGATGGTGTAGCTCGCACATCTGTGTGTAAAATGACGCACGGTGAAGTCATGCGAGCGTGCCGATGTCAGTGCACGCCATCGCGATATTTCGGTGGGCGGGTGTACTCAGTTAACCCGCCATTAACTGAAGGGCTCGTTAAGCCCCTTAACTTACCAATTGTCCTGGGTTTTGAGGGGCCCGTGTGAACTTCGGGTAGGAGCACGGGCCCAACGGTCAGGTGGGTAGGAGATTATTTAAGAAACCTTTGCAATGTCGGGATATGTGGACTCAGAGGGGTTGTTCATGTTTTTCACGAAGTTATAATTGCTGCAAGTGTTTAAAAGTTGCCTGTGTGATTGTCAGTAGTTTCACATCGATTTCCAAGAGCTTCTTGTGTACTTTGAACCCAGTCTGCAGACAGAAATCTTTCTCGGGCCTGCAGCTTTCTGGAGACCTCCATTTAGCCTGGGGTTATGGGTCCTGACCTCTCCACTGGAGGCAGCTCCCCTGAGGAGGAAGGGAGGGATAGAATAAGGAGGAGGCCAGGAGTGGACAATCAGCCTTCAGGGGAGCCACCTTTGGGAGGACAGGCGCAGGCACAAGGGGTGCAGGGCCGAGAGGTTGTCCAGGGTGGGAGGGGCTGCAGAAGACGCCACTATCCTGCTGCCAGGGTTTACAGGTGGTGAAGCAGCTACCTCAATATGACTGAGGTGCAGTGCTGAAGGAGGCTCCGACTGTCAAAGGAAACAGTCAACAGCATCTGTCAGATGATTGGCCCAGAGATCTCCCCTAACTGTGTGGGTGGACACCCCATGCCAGTGGCTCTGAAGGTCACAGCTGCCCTCAACTTCTATGCCTCTGGCTCCTTCCAGGGCTCGGTGGGTGATCTTTGTGCCAATCAGCTGTCCACACTTGTGTCAAGCAGGTTACAGACGCTCTGTTCAGACGGGCATTGACCTTCATTCACTGCTGCTGTGACCAGGCAAGTCAGACACAGTGAGCCAGAGGCTTTGCGGCCATTGCTGGCTTCCCCCGTGTCCAGGGTGCTATAGACTGTACACATGTGGCCATCAAGGCACCAGCAGGTGAGCCCGGTGCCTTCATCAACAGGAAGGGCTTCCACTCCATGAACGTGCAGATAGTGTGTGACCACAGGATGCAGATTCTACAAGTCTGTGCAAGGTACCCAGGCAGCTCCCACGACACCTACACCCTCAGACACTCCCAGGTGCCAGGGCTCTTCAGTGCTCCAGCCCGGCTAGATGGATGGCTGCTGGGTGACAAGGGCTATCCCCTCAGAAGGTGGCTCATGATGCCTCTCCACCATCCAAGAACAGAAGCTGAGCAGCGGTACAATAGGAGCCAAACCTCCACAAGGGCTGTGGTGGAGAGAGCCATCGGTCTTCTCAAGATGTGCTTCTGATGCCTGGACTGCACAGGGCGTGCTCCAGTAGCCCCCAGATCACAACTGAACCACTCCCTCATGCGACCCTGCCAGATGCAAACGCACTTCCTGCCACCTGCCCTGCAGCTGCTGCAATCGGGACAACTCCAGAGGCACGTCATCAGTGCCGGGCTCAGCATGTCCCTCGTCCCCTGCTGCCCTCCGGCTGCTGGTGCCATCAGCACTCTCTGCCCCTACCATCTCCTCCAGTGATCATGATGTGCCCTCTCTGCTGTGGCCCGAGACACCAGCCGACAGTAAAGTCCCCACCGAGGTGTGTGTGTCTGCGCTGGTGCCTGGCTGGCTGAAATGATGTGCCATAAATTGCGCTTGTTGTCCCTCAGGTGTGGAGAGGGGCCGCGGGGTCGAGGTGCTGGTCACTCTGGTAGTGACGCTGAAATTAACAACAAGGACACTGCATCAGTTAGCATTCAGTCAGTTCAACCTTTCACCCCTTTCCCCCCCACAGCCTCATAAGTCACTCACCCTTCAAGACCCTCAGGAGACGAACATTGGTGAGGTGAAAAAGAGTCAAGAGGAGCCCCAAACATTAAACACACATGCAGGCAGGCTGGTCAGATGGCCTCGGGAATAGCACATGGAATGTTATGAACCATCGGAGTGGGGAGAGTGCAGAGGTCCCTGACCTGGATGCATTGTGGCCTGGATAGTTGTGGGGCTGAGGAAACATCGCAAACAGTAGCGACATTTGCCGTGGATCACAGGAGATTGAGAGGTCACATTATTGACGGAGGGGCATGGACTGGTTGGGCAGAAGGCAACATTTCCCCTTGGCGCAGGAATGAGCAACATGGTGGCATTCATCTAAGTTGAGTGCCATGATGTTCACAGGTGAGGTGCTGAGGGCCTTCTGGACAGAGTAACGTGGGGCTCACTGGCTGACAGGGTGTAGGAGGTCCCAAACCCCCAAAAATGGAATAACTCTTTGGCTGTGCAGCGGCAATCCAATGGCATGTGAGACCACGGGGATAGTGGTCACAAATGGGATAAGGTGACTTTGAAAGGTGGTGAAGGCGGTGGATTCCTCAAGGGGACGAGGGTCCCTCCTGTATGACCCACACGTCAGAATGTCTCGGTCTGTGAATGAGCAGTGTTGTTACATTAACGATTGCAGCTACCATCAGTAGTTTGGATGGTGGGCAGACAGAGTGGATGGGACTGTGGCCCTCAAATACCTGCTCGCTGGACCCCAGCCTCCCCCCTCCCCCGGCTACCCTGGCCTCCTGACTGCTGCCCAGCTCCATGACCTGCTCTTCAAAAGGCGTGAGGCACTGCAGGAGGGCGCGCCCACCTCCAGTCCTCTGGCACTCCCTGGCATTGTAGTGAGGTTTTTCCTGCAAAACAGAGAAGAGGATTTATTGGGGCTGATCGCTCATGTAGTCTGCACACGCACCCACACCCCAACCACAGTGGCCCATCTGAGGCCTCCAGCGGCTCCTGTCCACACTACTGGTGATCAGTCCCCAGAAGATAGTACGGCTGCTCCCAACCCCCTCCCCCAACGGCCACCTTGGACACATTCAGCGTCCATCACTTTGAATAACATACGTGTCTTAGCGCCCATGGCAAGGAGGCGCAACTAGGTGCGGCGCTGATGTCAGCAGATGGCACTTGCCCAAAACACCTTGGGGCTCCCTTTCCACCATCTCATCACCATCAATAAGGCATGTGTTGGAGTTCTGAGTAGGTGCCTAGCTGCCTCCCCTGCAGGTTGCCCCCAGACTACTCAAATGCCACAAAGACCAACATATGCTGCGGGGAGAACCCTTCGTCTCCTCAACCACTAAGGCTGATGTAAGCATGGTCAGTACCCGTTTGCTCACCCAGCATGCGCCAGATGTCCTATGCAGTAACAACAGCAAGACATGGTGGTGGTGGGGTGGTCAAAGGCTAAGGCTGCCTTCTGGGTCAAATGGCCAAGACAGACATGGTACTCACCCTTCCAGAGTGCAGCAAATCATTGAATCGTTTTCGGCACTGTGTGCCAGTGTGCCGCACATCATCATGGGCACTGACAGCATCACCAACCTCCTCCCACGCCTGGCTGGTGACATGGGGGACCCTCCTCCTCCCATCCTCCGGGTACAGTAGGAGCCGATGGATGCCCACCTCTTGCAGGGGGACAGCAAGGCAGGCATCGGAAAATCGGGGTGCACAGTGGGCCCCCTGCTGTCCTCTCCTGCAGCCTGCGCCCCGCCCCCCTCCTCTTGCTCATGCTGCTCGCCACTCGCACCTCCCTCCCTCTCTCCCCTCGAGCAGGCTGCCTGGCTACTCTTTATACAGGCTGCAGGCTCCCCATTGGAACCATCAGTCTGACGCCACCCACCCCCGTGACTATTTTCCCGTTCTCCACAGGAGTCGCTTACCCGCTGGGTGGGCCTTAACTGGCCCGCCTGCGGAAAATGGTGGCGCAGCCCATTTCTCCAGCGGCAATCGGCTGCCCACTCACCGCCGAGTGGGTCTGGCCCACCCACCCACCAAACGGAAAATTCTGGCCGTATTTTTACTACTGCTGAATACAAGTGATGTATCCAGTTTACTGGGGTTCAGTTCACAACTGTGTCCAACCTTCCCCCCCCCCCCAACCCCCAACCCGGTTGGACCAACATAATCAATCAGTATAGAAAAGGGTTGGCAGTGAGTGACAATCTTTGGTTTCTATTCCGCTGAGGCAGAAACCTAGCTGTCCCCTGAATCATCAGATTCAGAATTAGAATCTATTAAGAAGCAAAAAGACAAATTTGTAGTTGAGGAAGGAGCAGATGGGTCAGGTTTGTCAATTTTTATTTGCTTGGAGCTCATTTTTGTTTAAACATCTATCCTATTCTGATGCATCTCATTTTTAACCATTAACACTTTACACAGGGTAGTGATCTGTCTCCTTTAAACCAGGAATAAAATCTCACTTAGAAAGTTTCACCAATGCCCAGAGAAGAAACAAAGGATGTTATATCTAGAAAACATCTCCAGACCTCAGGGGCAGTTAGTGGGCTGGGTCAAATTGGCTTTCTTCCACTTTTCCTACCTTTATCTATTTTATTTACAAATTTGCATGATTATTAGATTGTTGTACCAAGGCCTGTTCACCTGTCACCCATGTGCTCCCTGGCCTACTTTGGATCCGGGTCAAGCAATGTTTTGATTTTCAAATCCTCATCCTTGTTTTCAAGTCCCTCCATGTCTTCAACCTTTCCTAGCTCTGAAACCTCCCACAGCCCCACAACCCTCCGAGATCTTTGTGCTCCTCTAATTCAGGCTTCCTGAGCATGGCCAATTTTAATCATATGACAATATCGGTGGCCGGACCTTCAGCTGTCTGCGCCCTTAGCTCTGGAATTCCCTCTCTAAATCTCTCATCCTCTCTACCTCACTTTCCTCCTTTAAGACACTCCTTAAAAGCTACCTCTTTGAACAAGATTTTTAATCATTTTCCTAATATCTCCCTATGTTGATCGATGTTGAATTTTGCTTTATGTGAAGTGCCTTGGTATGTTTATGATGTTAAAGCTGCTATGCAAATATAAGTTGCTATTGGGAGCCTAATGTTGTTAACTACTGGTTTCACTTTATTAACTTTTCTTTTTGTGCATTTTGCCCACTCCCTCCAGCCATTCTCTCCCAAACACAACTTTGGCCTCCACTCTATTCCTCTTAGGGCCCATACCAATGACCCAGCTCTGGGTCTAATCACTCCATCCATGGCATGTTGAAATTCCACAGCCCCATTCCCTCACTTTTAGAAACATCTTGGTCACATCTTTCTTCATCGTCCCTGTACTCCACCCTGCCCTTCCTGTCATACCTCTTTGTTTGCCTTGGCATTTATGAATGAGTAAAACAGTGAAGCAACTTCTGACAGTGGCAAAGAAGGTGAGTTATACAGAAAAGAAAATATGGACAGGGGAAAGGAAATTTACGTAAAGAAGGAGACAGAAAGAGTCAGAGACTGAAAGTATGAGAATCATGAAGAAAGAGTCAAGCACAATGGCTGACTAATATAGGAAGAAAGACTTAACCTGCTTTTATATTTCCATTTAGATGCAGGGAACCTGATGTGAGGGCATTCACTTTATTAAATCTGGCTCCCTTCTCCTAGAGGCAGCCTTATAGATCCAACATTTAATGCATTTACAAGCCTGCCAGTGGGTTAAGGGAAATCGGATTTAGCCGTGCAAACACCAGGAGCACAGAAGGAAAAAAACAGTAAAAACTGAGAAATAAGTGTACTGGTCTGAACTGTTTTTTCCTTCTGGAAGACTAATCAAAAATGCTGGTTCCCAAAATCAAAATTAAATTAGTACAAGCAAGTAGGAAGTGGGACACAGGGGCAAGTGACAATTAGAACCAGTTTAGTTAAAGCAGGATCTTTTAGGTGAAGGATTTTAACGGACTTCTTTCCAAAATCAGGCAGCCGGCGTCAGTGTCACACACTGGTTCACAGGTCATTTCAAGCATGACCAGGTCCAGAGCAAAGTTCATTCTGTTCTGTCCCAACAACCTGCCTCATTCCAACCTCTCACTGCACGAGAGTAATATTCTTCCATTCCCCATCCCCTGTCATTCTGTGGGCTCTCAGTGAGATGTTTAGTTTAGTGCCTAATTAACAACAGTTTTAGTGCTATTGGTCCTTTAACCAGGAACTGCATTCAGACTTGCCTGAATGAATGTCAGAAAGGTGCCCTTAAACCTAACAGAAATTCATCCCAGTTGCAGGGCGTCATAAATAACCAGCACGTATCACAGAATAATGGTCATATTGCAAGGATTTTCCATTCATTGGTTTCAAAGAAAACATGGGCAGCATGCCTGTTTGATATGAACAGGCTGCAGACAAAACCCTACAACACTGGTAAATGAACAGCACTCTCCTGAAAAATAACAGCATAGGCATTTATAACCGAGAATCAGTCACCCTCCGAAACTATGATATTCTAAATAAATCAGTAAATTGTAAAGTAGCAGCCTATTAATTCTCCCTTCCAATAAACTGAGCCACTTGTTCTCCTTTCTACTTCCTGAAAATTACTTAAATACAAGAGGTAAAATGTGAGTCACAAACTGCATTTCCCAAAACCAAACAGAACCAAAGAAGCCTTTTGCAGTATTTGCAATTCTGATCAACCAATCATAGGGAAGTTGGGTACAGAGAAAGAAGATTCTGGATATCAGGCCCTGGAGCTTTTCTACATGTTTAACCCAGAAACACCCTATCTCCAAACCAATTCTGTGGCTTAGAACATTATGGAATTTGTGTTGTAAGTGGGCTACACACAGGGTTACAATGCACCCAAATCTCCTTGATCTTTTATGTGCAGCAAAACCTCCCTCCCAGTGAATCTCATCCAACAACCCCACACATGAAAAGTGTCTTCCAGATGCACTGGTCTGAGGGTGGGCTTTGTCAACACTGTAACCAAATTCCAGCTTTGGCAAGAAACTAAGTCCTTTCAATGGTCTATCATGGTAACTACAATTGTCCAAACATTAAAAATATCCTCCTTAAAATCTACTCTACATTTTTTTCTGGTAATGCATTTTCATGACATAAATATAAGTCACATCAAAAATTGAAAATCTGCCCCAATTGCAAGCTCTGAACGATTATGGTTAATGTACATGAATGATGGTTAAATGAGTTCAAACTAAAATTTTAAGAAACAAAGGAGAAATGGACAGGTGTGTGTTCACCATTTCCTTGGAGCCTGATTGGTCATCTAGATTTATGCTCATTGAGTTGATTTACACTCATTTAAAATTTGGCAATGATCCAATGAGATTGGGAGATTAGGTGGGTGTAACTTGACATCGGCAAAATGGACGCAACATTGGGTCGAACATTTAAATTGTTCCCAAGGAGCAAGTTCTAGGCCCAGGACCTTAAGGAACAAGGACAAATTATTCATTGTCCCAGGACACCAGGAGAACTCCCCTGCACTTCTTAGTGAACTCCACCTGACGGAGAAGACGGGACCTCGGTATAACATCGCATCCAAAAGGCAGCACCTCTGACAATGCAGCATCCCCTCAAGAAAAAAACTTGCATTTATATAGTGTCTTTCACGATCTCAGGACCTGCCAAATTGCTTTACAATCAGTACTTATAAAATGGAGTCGTTGTTATAATGTAGGATACTGGTATTGCATTGGTATGTCAGCCTAAACTACACGTTCAAGTGTAGCCAGGGGAATAATCTCCCCATGATTGGGTGATCAGAATTGCATAAACTGCAAAAGGCTTCTTCAGTTGTGTTTGGTTTTGAGAGATGCAGTTTGTGACTCACATTTTACCTCTTGTTATTTAAGTAAATCTTCAGGAAATAGGAAGGAGAACAAATGGCTCAGATAATTGGAAGGGAGGATCATGAAGCTGCTATTTTACTATTTACTGATTTATTTAGAATATTATAGTTTTGGACAGTGACTGAAAAATATGTATTAATCTCAGTTATAAATGACCCCAAATGAATCCACAATCTTCTGACTCCGAGGCAATAGACTCAGGGATAGCTGGCATCTTATTATATAACAGGCAAAAGAACAGACAGTATAGACAGGCTCAGGAGGCAATTTCATATTTTTCTCAACAAGAAGAGATTAAAAGGTTGGTAGATGGATTTAAAGTTCACCAACAGGGTATAATATAGCATATAACATAATATTTATTAGGTCAAATATATTTTCCCTTATGTTTTGATGTCCAATGGATATAGTGTACTGGTACTGTCAGGCATGTGCTCTCTGTCCCTCTGAGTGTTTCTCTTTAATCTATTTTTATTCTGTTTCATGTTACTCTATGAAATTAAAAAAATAAAAAAATCACCAAAAGACCGGGTAATCTTTTTTAAAACCCATTCAATGAGCTCTTCACAGATTTCTTTTCAATTTTCTTCCCTCCTCCTCCAAAGGCACTGACTCATTTTGGTTTCATGTGGGAGGTATACTTTTCATCAAACCCATACTACACCTGACCTGGGAGTGCCTGAAGCAGAATGCAAAGATTAGAAACCTGTTCTATTTCCCAGGCAACTCTCAGTAGGAACACAATGTCCCCACTCCTAAACAGTTCAGCACTTGACAAAGTCTGGGAGATTTCATTAGCATTCAAAAGCATGGAAGTTTCGATGATCATTCTGGGAGAGGCTGGATAAGAGGCGCCGTGTGTCCAGCATATTGTGTAACTCAATACCTCCAGCAGTTTATTGGCTTAACCAAGTGATATTCATTTTCTTTGGTTTTGAAAAAAGTGGCATTAAAAATGTTTGAACATAAGAATGTGTGTGGTCATCCAATCACTAACTTAAACAGCGAGGTGACAGTGAAATTGATATATGGGAGGTGTATTTGAATCAATCGTCAGACACACAGAAAGAGGTAAGAATGTTGTTAAAGCACAGAAAGCCTCATAGTGCGATAGAGCCCGAATTTCCATCCAATGTCCAGCACAAGTTTGTGCCACGATGTAAATTAGGGTAAATTCAGAAGCACCTGCAGCTCAAGTAGGGTGAAGGTACCACCGCTGAAAAGAACTGAAAATTGCTGCTGTAATTTTATCCCAGACACTCCCTCCAGCACCATTGTCACTGGCAACTGCCACCTCAGGCATGCTGTTACCAACTGCTCCATCTAGGAGGCTTTGTGACGTGGAAACAATCTCATCTTTGAATATTGAATTTGACAGTGCAGTTGACAGTGCTGTTCATTGGCATCCAATCAGTTGTTTTATAAAAGTGGATTATGTGGAAAGACCCCAGCATATTATTGATGGAGTCGCTCCCATCTGAGGATTGAGTTTGTGAATTTTAGCAATCTGTGTCTTATTGATATTATTTGATCGCTTTCACTCTTCATGCCTGAATGCATAGCTGCTATTCGGTAACTTAATATTAATAATCAGTCTGTTATATGTGCACGGGCCCATTAATGGTACAATTCATCAGCACTGCTGTTAGAAAAAGAGCAATGGGTTAATTAACTGTCAGTGACACACCTGAACTATGGGCTGGATTTTATGGAGCACTGCAGTCCCCAACCACCCCCATGTCCAGATAAAATATTGTTGATGAGCCCACCCACAATCTTGCAGCTGCCTCCCAGCAGCTTAACACTGGGAGAAACGTTAATTGTTTTAGGTGAGATTCAGCCCCATTAGACCATAAGACAGAGGAGCAGAAATTAGACCATTCAGCCCATCGAGTCTGCTCCACCATTCAAATATGGCTGATAAGTTTCTCAACCCCATTCTCCCGTCTTCTCCCCATAACCTTTGATCCCCTTACCAATCAAGAACCTATCTATCTCAGTCTTAAATACACTCAGTGACCACAGCCTTCTGTGACAATGAATTCCATAGATTCACCACTCTCTGGCTAAAGAATTTTCTCCTCATCTCTGTTCTAAAAGGTCTTCCCTTTAATCTGAGGCTGTGCCCTCAGGTCCTAGTCTCTCCTACTAATGGAAACATCTTCCCCACATCCACTCTATCCAGGCCTTTCAGTATTCTGTAAGTTTCAATCAGATCCCCCCTCATCCTTCTAAACTCCATCGAGTATAGACCCAGAGTCCTCAAACGTTCCTTATATTTTAAACCTTTCATTCCTGGGATCGTTCTCATGGACCTCCTCTGGACCTTCTCCAGGGCCAGCACATCCTTCCTGAGATACGGGGCCCAAAATTGCTCACAATTTTCTAAATATGGTCTGACCAGAGCCTTATAAAGCCTCAGCAGCACATCCCTGCTTTTATATTCTAGTCCTCTCGAAATAAATGCCATCATTGCATTTGCCTTCCTAACTACCGACGAAACCTGCAAGTTAACCTTAAGAGAATCCTGGATTAGGGCTCCCAAGTCCCTCTGCACTCCAGATTTCTGAATTCTCTCCCCATTTAGAAAATAGTTTATGCCTCTATTCTTCCTACCAAAGTGCATGAACTCACACTTCCCCACGTTGTATTCCATCTGCCACTTCTTTGCCCATTCTCCTAACCTGTCCAAATCTTTCTGCAGCCTCCCTGCCTCCTCAATACTACCTGTCCCTCCACCTATCTTTGTATCATCTGCAAACTTAGCCAGGATGCCCTCGGTTCCTTCATCTAGATCATTAATGTGTAAAGTGAAAAGTTGTGGTCCCAACACTGACCCCTGCGGAACTCCACTAGTCACTGGCCACCATCTTGAGAAGGACCCCCTTACCCCTACTCTCTGCCTCCTGCCAGACAGCCAATCTTCTATCCATGCTAGTACCTTGCCTCTAACACCATGGGCTCTTGTCTTAGTGAGCAGCCTCCTGTGCGGCACCTTGTCAAAGGCCTTCTGGAAGTCCAAGTAGATAACATCCATTGGCTCTCCTTTGTCTAACCTGCTCGTTACCTCCTCAAAGAATTCTAACAGATTTGTCAGGCATGACCTCCCCTTGATGAAACCATGCTGACTTTGCCCTATTTTATCATGCACTCCCAAGTACTCTGAAATCTCATCTTTAATAATGGACTCTCACTCTAAAATCTTACCAACGACCGAGGTCAGGCTAATCGGCCTGTAATTTCCTGTCTTTTGCCTCACTCCCTTCATAAACAGGAGGGTTACATTAGCGATTTTCCAGTCCTCTGGGACCCTCCCTGACTCCAATGATTCTTGAAAGATCACCACTAACGCCTCCACTATCTCTTCAGCTATCTCCTTCAGAACTCTGGGTGTAATCCATCTGGTCCAGTTGACTTATCCACCTTCAGACCTTTCAGTTTTCCTAGTACCTTCTCCTTGGTAATGGCCACCATACTCACCTCTGCCTCCTGACTCTCTTGAACTTTGGAGATGTTACTCGTGTCTTCCACCGTGAAGACTGATGCAAAGTACCTATTCAGTTCCTCCGCCATTTCTTTGTTCCCCACTACTACTTCTCCAGCATCATTTTCCAGCGGCCCAATGTCCACTTTTGCCTCTCTCTTACCCTTTATATATCTAAAAAAACTCTTGCAATCTTCTTTTATATTACTGGCTAGTTTACCCTCATATTTAATCTTCTCCCTCCTTATTTCTTTTTTAGTTGTCCTCTGTTGATCTTTGTAGGCTTCCCAATCCCCTGTGTGATTTCCCACTGCTCTTCGCTGCATTGTATGCTTTGTCTTTAGCTTTTATGCTGTCCCTGACTTCCCTTGTCAGCCATGGTTGCCTCGTCCTCCCTTTAGTATGCTTCTTCTTCATAGGGATGAATTTTTGCTGTGTCTCCCAAATTACTCCCAGAAACTCCTGCCATTGCTGTTCCACTGTCTTTCCTGCTAGGCTCATCTCCCAGTCAATTCTGGCCAGCTCCTCCCTCATGCCTCTGTAGTTACCTTTATTCAACTGTAATACCGTTACATCTGATTCCAGCTTTTTCCTCTCAAATTGCAGGGTAAATTCCATCATATTATGGTCACTGCCTCCTAAGGGTTCCTTCACCTTAAGCTCCCTTATCAAATCTGCCTCATTCCACATCACTAAATCTAGAATTGCCTGTTCCCTAGTGGGCTCCACCACAAGCTACTCCAAAAAGCCATCTCGTAGACATTCCACAAATTCCTTTTCTTGGGATCCACTACCAACCTGATTTTCCCAGTCTACCTGCATATTCAAATCCCCCATGATCACTGTAACCTTGCCTTTCTTACACGACTTTTCTATCTCCTGGTGTATCTTGTGCCCCACATCCTGACTACTGTTCGGAGGCCTGTACATAACACCCATTATGGTTTTTTCACCTTTGCGGTTCCTCAAACTCTACCACACAGATTCTACATCATCTGACCCTACGTCATTTCTTGCTATCAATTTAATTTCATTTCTTACTAACAAAGCAACCCCACCCCCTCTGCCAACCTGCCTATCTTTTCGATAGGATGTATGTCCTTGGATATTTAGCTCCCAGTCCTGATCCCCTTGCAGCCATGTCTCCGAGATGCCCACCACATCATACCTGCCAATTTCAATCTGCGCCACAAGCTCATTTACCTTATTTTGTATACTGCGTGCATTCAGATACAACACCTTCAGTCCTGTATTTCCTGTCCCCTTTCTCATTGTCGTCCCTTTGTCTGATGTGCTTGAAGTTAGATTTCTAGCCCTTTCCAAACACTCTGTCCTATTTTGTGTTCTGGAGACTTTAATAGCCTCTTCTGGGCTCTCCTTTCTTTTCAGTTTTTTCATAACTTTCCATGAAGTTGAATCCACCTCCCCACACGCTAACCTGCTGCTTTGTTTCCCATTAGTCATACTTCTTGAAGTCTTACCCTTCCCTTCCCCCACCCCCCCCCCCCCCACCCTTTCTAGTTTAAAGACCTGTGGACCACCCTATTTACCCTTTTCGCTAGAACATTGGTCCCAGATCGGTTCAGGTGGAGACCGTCCCAATGGTACAGATCCCTCCTGTTCCAATACTGATGCCAGTGCCCCACGAAATGGAACCCCTCTTTCCTGCACCACTCCTTTAGCCACGTGTTTACTTCCCTTATTCTCGCATCCCTTTGCCAATTTGCACGTGGCTCGGGTAGTAATCTGGAGATTATAACCCTTGAGGACCTGTTCTTTAATTTAGTTCCTAGTTCCTGATAAACCCCAAACAGGTCCTCTTTCCTAGTCTTACCTATGTTATTTGTCCCGATGTGGACCACAACAACTGGATCCTCCCCCTCCCTCTCCAATATCCTTTCAAGCTGGTCAGAGATGTCCCTCACCCTGGGGCTGGCACTGGGCAGGCAACATACCATGCGGGACTCTCGATCCTGCTTACAAAGGAAGCTATCAATTCCCCTAATTATAGAATCCCCTACAACAACTACTTGCCTTTTTGCTCCCCCCTCTTGAATGGCCTCCTGTGTCACAGTGCCATGGTCAGCTGGCTCATCGTCCCTACAGCCCTGTTCCTCAACCACACAGGGAGCAAGTACCTCGTACCTGTTGGTCAAGGTCAAGAGCTGAGGCTCCTCTTTTCCTGAACACAGGATCCCTCTACCTGCCTCACTTGCTGTCACACCCTGCTGACCCTGACCACTGACCAAATTTGAGGTACTTAATCAACCGGGTGTGACCGCCTCCTGAAACAAAGCGTCCAGGTAACTCTCCCCCTCCCGAATGTGCCGCAGGGTCCAGACCTCGGACTTCAGCTCATCAATTCTGAGCCGGAGTTCCTCCAGCAACCAACACTTGCTGCAAATGTAGTCACTGCAGCTCGCAATGGGATCTGCCAGCTCCCACATCATACAGCCAAAGCACATCACCTGCCCAGCCATCTCTATTTAGATAATTAATTTATTAATTAGCTTTGCAGATTTCCTATCAACCAATCAGGTCACAGCTTTCCTGTGATGTCACTTTTTCAGTTTTGGCTTCAGTTACTCTGTGCCCCGAGGTCACCACTCTGGTGCTCCTCCCTCCGAGTCTGTTCCCTGGAGACAAGGCTGTGAATCCCCGATTTATACTCACTGCTCTGGTGCTCCTCCCTCCCAGTCTACTCCCAGGATTTACTCACCAATCAGCCGCTTTTTCTTTAAAATCCACTTTCAGAAGAGGTCTGGTGCTCTCCTGAAGGCACTGCCTCTTCCTCTCTCTCTTATTTTTTTAGGTTTGAGGAGGAGGGAGGGATAGAAACACTACAGCAATGTAATGTTTGGGGCTATTCCGTTCTTTCACAGTGGGTCCTCCTCAATTCCCTCTTGAGTCACGGTGACTTCTCCCAGAATGCTTCAGTCACTTCTCACCAGCACCCTCTGTTGGATGCTCTTCCTCCTGTTGAGTGCAAGAGTCCTCCTCGATTCCCTCCTGAGTCGCGGTGGCTGCGGTGATTTCTCCCAAAATGCTTCAGTCACTTCTCACCAGCGCCCTTTGTTGGATTTCTTGGGAGGAAGTCCCACCTTAGAGAAGTACCCCCAATAACCTTTCACTCCCTTGTTAATCAAGAATCTATCCAGCTCTGCCTTGAAAATATTCAAAGACTTTGCTTTCACTTCCTTTTGAGGAAGAGAGTTCCAAAGACTTACTACGCTCTGAGAGAAAAAAATTCTCCTCATCTCTCTCTTCAATGAGCAACCCCTTATTTTTAAAGTGACCCATAGTTCTAGATTCTCCCACAAGAGGAAACATCCTCTCCACACCCACCCTGTCAAGACTAGGATGAGGCCCTTCAGTGGCCATTAATTGGACTTCATTAGGCCCAATGCCTCTCCTGCCCCCTGTAAAATTTCATACAGATCGTGGTAGGTGGTGGGAAGATGTGGTAAATCAAAGAGTAGAGGTAAGGCAGGAGAAAAAGGTATCAATATAGAAAATGATAAACAGAACATTACATGAAGGGATAGAGAGTACAAATCTAAGAGTAAATCAGCAGATAAGGCTAGAGGTTACAAAAATAATAAAAGGACAAAACTAAAGGCTCTGTATCTGAATGCACATAGCATTTGAAACAAACCAGATGGGCTGAGTGCAAACAGAAACAAATAAGTACAACCTGATAGCCATTATAGAGACTTGGCTACAGGATGACATTGTTTGGGACCTGAATATTGAAGGGTACCTGACATTTAGGAAGCACAGGAAGCTGGGAAAAGGTGGAGGGGTGGCTCTGTTAATTAATGATGGTATTAGCACATTGTGGGATGACCTAAGTTCAGGAAACCAGGATATAGAAACAGTTTGGGTAGAGATGAGAAATGATAAAGGCAAGAAGTCTCTTGTGGGAGTGGTGCACAGTCCCCCTAACAGTAATCATGTGGTAGGACAGAGTATGAAGGAAGAGATAATGGGAGCTTGTCAGAAAAGTATGCCGATAATCATGGGGTATTTTAATCTACATATAGACTGGAAAAATCAGATGAGCAAAAGTAACCTAAACGAGGAGTTCATAGAATGATTTTAGGATAGTTTCTTAGAACATCGGGTTCTGGAGCCAACCAGAGAGCAGGCTATACTTGACCTGGTATTGTGCACCGAGAAAGGTTAATTGATGACATCATATTGAAGGCACCTCTAGGTAGCAGCAATCATAATATGGTTGAATTTTACATTCAGTTTGAGGGTGAGAAAAATGGGTCCAAGACTAGTATTTTAAACTTAAATAAGGCAATTATGAGGGCACAAAAGCAGAATTGGCAAATTAGGTTAAGGGATAGAGATGCAGTGACAGAAATTTTAGAGGGTATTTCAGAATACACAGAATAGTTGCATACCAACAAGAAAGAAAAATTCCAAGGGGAGGACCCACCATCCATGGTTAACTAAAAAAGTTAATGATAGTATCAAACTTAAAGAAGAAGTATATAATTGTGCAAAGATGGGTGGCAGGTCAGAAGATTGGACAAAATATTTAAAAACTGCAAAGAAGATAAAAGATTGACAAGGAAGGAACAATCAGACTACCAGATAAAGCTAGCAAGAAATATAAAGACAGATAGTAAGAGTTCCTATAGACACTTTAAAAAGAAAAAAAAAGCAAAGTGAGTGTTGGTCCTATAGAAAGTAAGTTTGGGGAATTAACTATGGAAAATAAGGAGATGGCAGATGAATTGAACAGGTATTTTGTATCGATTTTCACTATAGAGGATGCAAGTAACAAACCAGAAATAGCCATAATTCAGGAAATGGAAGGGAGAGAGGAACTCGGGAAAATTACAATCACCAGGGAAGTGGTACTGAATGAATTGTTGGGGTTGTGGGCTGAATAGCCCCTGAGCCCAGATGGACTTCATGCTAGGGTCTTAAAAGAAGTGGCTAATAAGATAGTTGTTGCGTTGATTTTAAATTTCCAAAATTCCCTAGATTCTGGGGAGGTTCCATTCGACTGGAAAATAGTGAATCTCCTTCATTCTCCTATATTCGAAAAGGGCGGGAGACAGAAAGCAGGAGAATACAGGCCAGTTAGCTTAACATCCGTCACTGGGAAAATGTTAGAAGTTATTATTAAGGACATTATAGCAGGGTACTTGGAAAAGTCATAGAGTCATAGAGTTATACAGCACAGAAACAGGCCCTTCAGCCCATCGTGTCCGTGCTGGCCATCAAGCACCTATCTATTCCAATCCTATTTTCCGGCACTTGGCCCATAGCCCTGTACTAGGGAGTTTCAAGTGCTCATCTAAATACTTCTTAAATGTTGTGAGGGTCCCTGCCTCTTCCATCCCATCAGGCCGTGAGTTCCAGATTCTGACCACCCTCTGGGTGAAAAAAAATGTCCTCAAATCCCCTCTAAACCTCCTGCCCCTAACTTTAATCTATGCCCCCTGGTTATTGACACCTCCGCTGAGGGGAAAAGTTCCTTCCTATCTACCCTATCTATGCCCCTCATAATTTTGTATACCTCTATCAGGTCCCCCCTCAGCCTTCTCTGATCTAAGGAAAACAACCCCAGCCTATCCAGTCTCTCTTCATAGCTGAAATGCTCCAGCCCAGGCAACATCCTGGTGAATCTCCTCTGCTAATAAAGGCAAGTATCCCTTTTGCCTTCTTAATTCAAAAAATTTCAAGGTAATCAGGCAAAGTCAACATGGTTTGGTGAGAGGGAAATCACATTTAACCAATTTGTTGGAGTCCTTTGAAGAAGTAACATGTGCTGTGGATGAAGGGTGGATGTACTGTACTTAGATTTTCATAAAGCATTTGATAAAGTGCCACATCAAAGGTTATTGTGGAAAATAAAAGCTCATGGTGTAGAGGGTAACATATTTGCATGGATAGAAGATTGACTAGCTATCAGGAAATAGAGAATAGGCATAAATGAGTCATTTTCTGGTTGGCAGGATATTAACGAGTGGTGTGCCAGGGATCAATGCTGGGACCTCAACTTTTTACAACCTATATAAATGACTTGGATGAAGGGACTGAAGGACTGGTTGCTAAACTCGCTGATGACTCAAAGTTAGGTAGGTAGGTAAGTTGTGAAAAAGACATAGGAGGCTACAAAGGAATTTAGATAGGTTAAGTGAGTGGGAAAAGACCTGGCAAATGGAGTATAATGTGGGAAAATGTGAAATTGTCCATTTTGGCAGGAAGAATAAAATGGAAACATGTCATCTAAATGGTGAGAGATTGCAGAGCTCTGAGATTCAGAGGGCTTTGGGTGTTCTAGTGTATGAGTTGCAAAAGGTTAGTATGCAGGTATAGCAAGTAGTTAGGAAAACTAATAGGATGTTAGCTTTTATTGCAAGAGGAATTGAATACAAAAGTAAGGAGATTATGCTTCAGTTATACAGGGCTTTGGTGAAACAACATCTGGAATACAGTGTACAGTATTCGTCTCCTTATTTAAGGAAGGATCTAAATATGCTGGAAGCAGTTCAGAGAAGGTTTACTAGACTAATCCCTGGAATGAGCAGGATGTCTTGTGAGGAAAGGCTGGACAGACTAGGCTTGTATCTGCTGGGGTTTATAAGAGTAAGAAGCATCTTGATTGAAACATATAAGATCCTGAGGAGTTTTGACAGGGCAGATATGGAGAGGATGTTTCCTCTTGTGGGAGAATCTAGAACTAGGGGCCACTGTTTAAAAATAAGGGGTTGCCCATTTAAGACCAAGTTGAGGAGAAATTTGTTCTCCCAGAGGGTCAGGAATCTTTGGAACTCTCTTCCTCAAAAGACTTTTGGATAGAGTCTTTGGCCATGATTTTATGGCCCCGCCACTGTGTGCCTCCTCCCGGCAGATGCAGTGAGCCACTTAAACCTCCATTCAGTTCAGTGGGACCATAATATCCTGTCAGGCAGGAGGGGCTGTAAAATCCTGGCCTTTGAATTTTTTTAATGCACAAGTTAATAGATTCTTGATAAGCAAGGTGGGGGGGGGGGTGGTGGTGAAAGGTTATCGGGGGTAGGCGGGAATGTGGGGTTGAGGTTACAATCAGGTCAGCCATGATCTTATTGAATGGTGGAGCAGGCTTGAAGGGCTGAGTGGCCTCCTCCTGCTCCTAGCTTGTGTGATCGTATGTAAGCCACCCACTAGATTCCTGCTCAAACAGATTCGAAATGTTAACTGTGTTTCTCTCTCCACAGATGCTGCCAGGACTGCTGCATTTTTCCAGCATCATCCACCTTTCTTTCAGATTTCCAGCATCCACAGAACTTTGCGTTTATTCTAACCTTCAAGTCTGGTCATAAAAACATAAACCAAAGGAGCAGGAATAGACCATCGAACCTGCTCCATTCAATAAGATCATGGCTGATTGCCCCCCCCCCCTCAACTCCACCTTCCCAAATTATCCCAGTTTTCCCTAATTCCTTTAGTTAGTTGAGTTAGTGTTGGGTTAGCTGATCATGCATTGAAGTAGCACCTGACCCTGCTGGAAACTGAGCTTGGGCAGCATTCGGGGAAGGTGTAGATGGAGATTGGATGCGATGCCTTCGCCAAGTAAATGGTCTGTTCACTTTAATTGCCCAAGTTTACACATGAAGATTGGCCAGCTGGGTGGTCAGAGCTACTGTTGCCTGTGAAAACTCACATCAGCAGAGAAAATACTACACAGAGAATTCATGGTGCGAGAAGGAAGATCTTTTTCTTGTTAAAAGCTAATGTGATGCCAGGCCCATCACATCTGTCTGGCAAACCTCCAAACTAAAGCCTCATCAGGCTCCTGTCTCTCAGCTTGATATCTGTAAAGTAGACCCAAAGCTACCACTTACTGATTTACAATCTATTGCTCCATGGGTCAACTATCAGCGTGTGTAACTAAAGCGACACTACAGCTTGTCATCATGATGATCATTGCGTGTGTTATCCTGTGACATTAACTATACCCTGTGCTGAGTATTTGAACACTCGGCAACTTGACTAATACACACGTTGTAGGCAGAATCTTTAGGTCAGCGTGCGGGTGTGCCCCCGACCCAATTGGACACAAAATTGCTCGAAATGACGTTGGGCGGGCATTCCGACATCATCCAGCGCCTGCGCGATATTTCAGTCAGCGGTCAAAAGTCGCCACCAATTAAGAGGACATTTAAGGTAATTAAAGTTACAATTGTCTTTAATTTTACATTGCCCGTCCAACCTTATGGTTGGCAGACAGCCAAAGCAGCCAGGCGGACTTTGCATTTTTATTCAAACCTCATCCACAGGCAGGATGAGGTTTCTGTGATAAAATAAAATGTAAATAAATTTCTGTGCGCACCATTTTCAGTAGCTAAATTTTCAGGTGATTTATGATGATGCATGGACACTTTCAGCTTTGGGCTACTTTCACTGCAATGAAGCTATAGGCCTCTCCTCCATTTCAGTTAGTCACTGATCTGGACTCATCTCTCAGGTGGACATAAAAGATTGCATGGCACCATTTCAAAGAAGAGTAGAGGATTCCCTGATATTCTGGGCAAATATTTATCCCTCGATATCATAAAAATTAAACAGAATATTAGGAATAGCCTGGAGTATTATAGTTATATAATAGTTATATAATATAGTTTGGAGGTTATTAGGAATAACCTGCTCACTGATGTCCACTTTGGGTTCTGCCAGGGTCACTCAACTCCTGGCCTCATTACAGCCTTGGTTCAAACATGGACAAAAGAGCTAACTCCCGAGGTGAGGTGAGAGTGACTGCCCTTGACATCAAGGCCACATTTGACCAAGTGTGGCATCAAGGAGCCCTTGCAAAACTGGAGTCAATGGGAATCAGGAGGAAAACTCTCCACTGGTTAGAGTCATACCTGGCACAAAGGAAGATGGTTGTGGTTGTTGGAGGTCAGTCATCTCAGCTCCAGGACATCACTGCAGAAGTTCCTCAGGGTAGTGTCCTAGGCCCAACCATCTTCAGCTGCTTCATCAATGACCTTCCTTCCATCATAAGGTCAGAAGTGGGGATGTTCGCTGATGATTGCACAATGTTCAGCACCATTCGCGACTCCTCAGATACTGAAGCAGTCTATGTTCAAATGCAGCAAGACCTGGACAATATCCAGCCTTGGGCTGACAAGTGGCAAGTAACATTCACACCACACAAGTGCCAGGCAATGACCATCTCCAACAAGAGAGAATCCAATCATCGCTCCTTGACGTTCAATGGCATTACCATCACTGTATACCCGACTATCAACATCCTGGGGGTTACCATTAGCCAGAAACTGAACTGGAACAGCCATATAAATACTGTGGCTACAAGAGCAGGTCAGAGGCTGGGAATTCTGTGGACAGTAACTCACCTCCTGACTCCCCAAAGCCTGTCCACCATCTACAAGGCACAAGTCAGGAGTGTGATGGAATACTCCCCACTTGTCTGGATGAGTGCAGTTCCCACAACACTCGAGAAGCTCGACACCATCCAGGACAAAGCAGCCCCGCTTGATTGGCACCACAGCTAGAAACATTCACTCACTCCACCACCAACGCACAGTGGCAGCAGTGTGCACCATCTACAAGATGCACTGTAGGAATTCACCAAGGCTCCTTAGACAGCACCTTCCAAACCCATGACCACTACCATCTAGAAGGACAAGGGCAGCAGACAGATGGGAACACCACCATCTGGAAGTTCCCCTCCAAGTCACTCACATCCTGACTTGGAAATATATCGCCGTTCCTTCACTGTTACTGGGTCAAAATCCTGGAACTCCCTCCCTAACAGCACTGTGGGTGTAGCTACACCACATGGACTGCAGCGGTTCAAGAAGGCAGCTCACCTCCACCTTCTCAATGGAAACTAGGGATGGGCAATAAATGCTGGTCCAGCCAGCGACGCCCACATCCCATTAATGGATAAAAAAAAAAGGTTATCAGGTTATCATCACTGCTGCTCGTGAGAGTTTGCTGGAAATTGAAATTTATACAAATTGGCTGCTGTGTCTACTACAACACAACAGCGACTGAACTTCAAAAGTATTTCATTGACTGGAAAGCACTTTGAGACATTGTGTAGGACAATGCAGGAGGGCATGCCAGGAGCAGCACCAGGCATACCTAAAAATGAGCTCCCAACCTGGTGAAGCTACAACACAGGATGACATGCTTGGTGAAGTGTGGAAGCAGCATCTGATCCCACAACAAATGGATCAGATCAAAACTCTACTACCACATCATGTCATGGATGGTGGTGGGTAACTAAGCAGCTTATTGGAGGAGGAAGCTCTCCATCCTCAATGATGGGGGAGCCAGCACATCAGCGCATAAGACATTTGCAGCCAACTTTAGCCAGAAGTGCCGAGTGGATGATCCATCTCTGCCTCCTCCGGAGGTCCCCAGCATCACTGATGCCAGTCTTCAGCCAATTCAGTTCATTCCACGTGATATCAAGAAATGGCTGAATGTACTGGATACTGCAAAGGCTATGGGCCCTGACAACATTCCAGGCAGTAGAACTGAAGACTTGTGTCCCACCACTAGCCAAAATGTTGCAGAACTGCCACAACACTGGCATCTACCTGATAATATGGAGAATTGCCCCAAGTGAGACACTAGCATAAAAACCAGGACAAAACCAATTCAGCAAATTACCATAATATAAAGCAAAATACTGCAGATGCTGGAAATCTGAAAATAAAACAGAAAATGCTGGAAAAACTCAGCAGGTCTAATAGCATCTGTGGAGAGAGAAACAGAGTTAATATTTTGAGTCCTTATGACTCTTCTTCAGAGCTCTCCACAGATGCTGTTAGACCTGCTGAGTTTTTCCAGCATTTTCGGTTTTTGTTTCAGCAAATTACCATCCCATCAGCCTCCTCCCAACCATCAGTGAAGTGATGGAAGGGGTCATCAACAGTGCTATCAAGCGGCACTTGCACAGCAACAATCTGCTCACCAATGCCCAGTTTAGGTTCCGCCAGGGCCATTCAGCTCCTGACCTCGTTACAGCCTCGGGTCAAACATGGACAAAAGAGCTGAACTCCTGAGGTGAGGTGAGAGTGACTGCTCTTGACATCAAGGCAACATTTGATCGAGTGTGGCATCAAGGAGCTCTAGCAAAACTGGAGTTAATGAAAATTGGGGAAAAGCTCTCCACTGGTTGGTGGCGTACCTAGTAAAAATGAAGATGGTTGTGGTTGCTGGAGGTCAATCAGTTCAATGACATCACTGCAGAGTTCCTCAGGGTAGTGTCCTAGGCCCAAGAATCATCAGATGCATTATCCTCCTTCATAGGGTCAGAAGTGACTATGTGCACTGATGTTTACACAGTGTTCAGTAAACAGTTACGGCTCCTCAAATCGTGAAGCAGTCTGTACCCAAATGCAGCAAGACCCGGACAACATTCAGGCTTGGGGTGATCATTGAAAAGTAACATTTTCACCATCTAAAAGCCAGGCAATGACCATCTCCAACAAGAGTGAATCTAATGATCACCCCTTGATATTCAATGACAATATCATTGTTAAATCCCTCACCATCAACATCCAGAACAACCAGAAACTGAACTGAACCAACCATATAAATTCTGTGGCTATAAGAGCAGGTCAGAGGCTGGAAATTTTGTGCAGAGTAACTCACCTCCTAACTCCTCAAAGCCTCAAAGCCTGTCTACTATCTACAAGGCACAAGTCAGAAATGTGATGGAATACTCTCTGGTTTTCGATCTTACCATTAGTGGGAACAGTTTCTCCCTATCTACTCTGTCCAGTCTGCATATGATTTTGAACACCTCTATCAAATCTCTTCTCAACCTCCTCATCTCCAAGGAAGACAGCCCCAGCTTCTCAAATCTGTCTACCTACCTAAAGTTCCTCATCCCTGAAACCATTCTTGTGAATCTTTTCTGCACACTGTCTAATTCCTTCACTTTTATCTGATAAGTGAGGAGCATAAATCAGGGGTCACCTCCAGTCATGTCACCTGACCAGTAGGTTAGATTACAAACTGCAGTTTAACTCTGATACACTATTTTACTTACTAACCTCACACATTATCTCAGTACCTGACCAGTTATTGGATTGAGACAATGACTAAAAAATGGCACCTACCACACTCAGCTCACAAGATGTGGCTTCTTACTGACAACAGAATTATTTTTCACACCATTACCTTCCTCATTGGTATTTGTCAGCTGTAGTTCAGTGGGTATCACTCTATTCACTGTGTCAGAATGTTGGGGATTCAAGTCCCAAGGTTTGAGCTCATGACCTAGACCACACAGAGGGAGTACTGCATCTTTGGGGGTTATTGTCATTCAAAAATCTGAAACCGCATCTGCCTGTTCAGATTGAAGTGAAAGGCCCAGTTGCACATTTTGAAGAATTTCAGAGAATTCGTGTCCAACCCAATGCTCATCTCTTAACAACCACCAGAAATGGGCTATTTGGCCATCTGACATTGGGAAGATAGGCTGAATGGCCTCCTTCTTTACATCATTCTGTGGTTCTATGATGTATGGTTTCTTTGATCTTGCTGCCTTGCAAGCTTGCTTACGAACCAGAGTGACTACTCATCACAATAAATGGCTGTAAAGTGCTCTGAGACTAGCTGGCTATGTGATCTGGTGCTATAGGAGAGCAAGCTGTATCTTTCTTAGATGCTGCACGTTCTGCTTCCTATGTTAGGTTGCAAAGGTGCAGCTGGTTGGGAATTCAGCCTGTGTGACAGGTACAGTGTGTCTAGCTTGAAAGAGCATAAACAGTCAAATTCAGATTCTAGGAGAGTGAGCTGACTCCCCATGGACACAAAAATTAATCATAATAAGATTTGCATTTATATAGCCCTTTTTGCAGGTCGCATTCAGAATGAAGGAGCGAGATGGAGCAGCATCACAGCAGAACCTTGTTCTTCAGTTCAGAGTCAATTCTTGGGTACAATTCCTCCGAATCCAAATTGAACCAGCGCCAGACAGAGGTAGTTAAGCCAGCTAGGACTGTAGATACAGAGCTGGTCACAGGGACTTGCAGTAGGCCTGGGTTAACATTCATACATTCCATGAATAGAGAGGAACAAGGCAGCTCCTCAAGGATGAGCCATCTGCTCTCTCCGGTGCAATAGAGAACGAGGAATACGCTCTAGAATTACACCAGGCAACAGCCGAGGCTAGATGCCTATTTTAGCAGCACATGTTCAGTCTTTTTGTTATTTGCTCCTTTGTTTTAATTTCCCTTTGCTCTGCGTGAATAAATTACTTCCACACAAACAGCTTTACAGGAATATCTTTGCAGTCAAAATTGCACAGTAGGTCAGGAAACACACACAGGAAACATACAGAATTGTAGCTGTAACTTGTTATTTAAGGTGCCAATTTAGCAGTGACATTGGAACAAGAGGAGGTCATTCAGCAGCTCTGACCTATTGCACTGTCCTTTTTTTTACTCATTCTTGGGAAGTGAGCGTCACTGACAGGGCCAGTCTTCCCTGCTCATTCCCTAATTTCCAATGAGAAGGTGGTGGTGAGTCACTTTCTTGAACCGCTGCAGTCCACATGGCCTAGGTACAGCCACAGTGCTGTTTGAGTATTTTGACCCAGCGACAGTGAAGGAACAGCGATACAGTTCCAAGTCAGGATGGTGATTCAGTCAGATAATAGCTGATTCACATCTTAACTCTATCTTGGCCTGTAACCCTTAATACCCTTGCCTAACAAAAATTTATCAATCCCAACAGGAGAGGGCTTCAGATTTCCACAATCCTTTGTGAAGAAAAATACAGACAAGAGATTCCACTTGAGGTACAGAAAGAGAAAGAATTATTTGATATTTAACATTGCTTAAGCAGGAATAAATTTTGCTCCTTTGTCAAAATTGTAACCTCCAGTCTTGACATAAGACTACACCACTTGGTTTTTCAGAAGGTGTGACTTCTCAAACTGTACTTGGCTGTTTCACGATGGATTCAGAAATATACTTATATTAAAGTAGTGCCCAATGCTGAGTCACTTATCAATAACATCTGGAACATGTGTCATCTGTATAAAGCATGTTGGCATTGCTAAAGCCAGACACTTGGAGGATGCAATAAAAGTCACGTCTCGCCAACAGCGAGTCTCAGCTAATCCAGAAAGTATCAACTGGGTTCACCGGTGATAAATCAGGAGTCAGCAACATCCTACTAAACACAATGTAAAAGCATCGACACACACACACACACACACACACACACACACACACACACACACGAAACTTAACTGCTGCAGTCAGTAAATGACTGGGTAGCGCTGAGAATGTGTGGAATCACAGAAATTCCAGAACTGACAGGAATTCTAGGAATGTCATGCAGTTACAGCATTTGTATCATTACTAACTCATTTTCACAGGCCAGTTCCAAGCATATGTGAAATTCCAGGACTTCTGCAAGTATCCCTGGATACAGCATGTAGATTTCCGAATCGTACAACCTGTGATTTTTTTTTTGTGGTATTTTTTGGTAACTATTTTATAAAACAGACTCTCCCAGGAGACATCCTTAGAACATGCCTCCCTCAAACATTTTTTTAAAAACAAACCGCATGATATTTTTTTCTCCTGCTTTCAATAGTTCCTTAAATAAACTCTGTATGTGTGTGAGTGTGAATGTGTGAGTGTGTGTGTGTATGTATGGGTGTGTGTGTGTGTTTGTGGGGGTGTGTGTGTGTGAGTGGGGGTGTGTGTGTGAGAGGGGGTGTGTGTGTGTTTGTGGGGGGGTGTGTGTGTGAGTGGGGGTATGTGTGTGAGAGGGGGTGTGTTTGTGTTTGTGGGGGTGTGTGTGTGTGTTTGTGGGGGTGTGTGTGTATGAGTGGGTGTGTGTGTGTGTTTGTGGGGGTGTGTGTGTATGAGTGGGGGTGTGTGTGTGAGAGTGGGTCTGTGTGTGTGTTTGTGGGTGTGTGTGTGTGTTTGTAGGTGTGTGTGTATATATGGGTGTGTGTGTGAGAGTGTGGGTGTGTGTGTGTTTGTGGGTGTGTGTGTTTGTGGGTGTGTGTGTGTGTGTGAGTGGGTGTGTGTGTGAGTGCAGGTATATGAACGTGGGTGTGAGAGTGTGGGTGTGTGTGAGTGAGTGCAGGTACGTGAATGTGGGTGTGAGAGTGTGGGGGTGTGTGTGTGTTTGTGGGGGTGTGTGAGTGGGTGTGTGTGTGAGTGCAGGTATATGAATATGGGTGTGAGAGTGTGGGCGTGTGTGTGTGTTTGTGGGGGTGTGTGAGTGCAGGTATGTGAATGTGGGAATGAGAGTGTGGGTGTGTGTGTGTGAGTGTGAGAACTTGGGGGTGTGAATGTGGGTGTGAGAGTGTGGGGGTGTGAACGTGGGCGTGAAAGTGAGAGTGTGAGTGTGGGTGTGAAAGTGAGAGTGTGGGGGTGTGTGTGTGGTGGTGTGAGAGTGGTGGATGTGTGTGAGTGAGTGCAGGTATGTGAATGTGGGTGTGAGAACGTGGGTGTGTGAATGTGGGTGTGAGAGTGAGAGTGTGAATGTGGGTGTGAGAGTGTGGGGGTGTGAATGTAGGTGTGAGAGTGAGAGTGTGAATATGGGTGTGAGAGTGTGGGTGTGTGAATGTGGGTGTGAGAGTGAGAGTGTGAATGTGGGTGTGAGAGTGTGGGGGTGTGAATGTGGGTGTGAGAGTGAGAGTGTGAATGTGGGTGTGAGGGCGTGGGTGTGTGAATGTGGATGTGAGAGTGAGAGTGTGAATGTGTGTGTGAGAGTGTGAGTGTGTGAATGTGGGTGTGAGAGTGTGGTTGTGTGAATGTGGGTGTGAGAGTGAGAGTATGAATGTGGGTGTGAGAGCGTGGGGGTGTGAATGTGGGTGTGAGAGTGAGAGTGTGAATATGGGTGTGAGAGTGTGGGTGTGTGAATGTGGGTGTGAGAGTGAGAGTGTGAATGTGGGTGTGAGAGTGTGTGGGTGTGAATGTGGGTGTGAGAGTGAGAGTGTGAATATGGGTGTGAGAGTGTGGGTGTGTGAATGTGGGTGTGAGAGTGAGAGTGTGAATGTGGGTGTGAGAGTGTGGGGGTGTGAATGTGGGTGTGAGAGTGAGAGTGTGAATGTGTGTGTGAGGGCGTGGGTGTGTGAATGTGGATGTGAGAGTGAGAGTGTGAATGTGTGTGTGAGAGTGTGAGTGTGTGAATGTGGGTGTGAGAGTGTGGTTGTGTGAATGTGGGTGTGAGAGTGAGAGTATGAATGTGGGTGTGAGAGCGTGGGGGTGTGAATGTGGGTGTGAGAGTGAGAGTGTGAATGTGGGTGTGAGAGTGTGGGTGTGTGAATGTGGGTGTGAGAGTGTGGGTGTGTGAATGTGGGTGTAAGAGTGAGAGTGTGAATGTGGGTATGAGAGTGTGGGTGTGTGAATGTGGGTGTGAGAGTGAGAGTGTGATTGTGGGTGTGAGAGTGTGGGTGTGTGAATGTGGATATGAGAGTGAGAGTGTGAATGTGTGTGTGAGAGTGTGAGTGTGTGAATGTGGGTGTGAGAGTGAGAGTGTGAATGTGGGTGTGAGAGTGTGGGTGTGTGAATGTGGGTGTGAGAGTGAGAGTGTGAATGTGGGTGTGAGAGTGTGGGTGTGTGAATGTGGGTGTGAGAGTGAGAGTGTGATTGTGGGTGTGAGAGTGTGGGTGTGTGAATGTGGATATGAGAGTGAGAGTATGAATGTGTGTGTGAGAGTGTGAGTGTGTGAATGTGGGTGTGAGAATGAGAGTGTGAATGTGAGTGTGAAAGTGTGGGTGTGTGAATGTGGGTGTGAGAGTGTGGGTGTGTGAATGTAGATGTGAGAGTGAGAGTGTGAATGTGGGTATGAGAGTGTGGGTGTGAGAGTGTGGGTGTGAGAGTGAGAGTGTGAATGTGGGTGTGAGAGTGTGGGTGTGTGAATGTGGGTGTGAGAGTGAGAGTGTGAATGTGGGTGTGAGAGTGAGAGTGTGAATGTGGGTGTGAGAGTGAGAGCGTGAATGTGGGCGTGAGAGTGTGGGTGTGTGAATGTGGGTGTGAGGGTGTGAATGTGGGTGTGAGAGTGTGGGTGTGTGAATGTGGGTGTGAGAGTGAGAGTGTGAATGTGGGTGTGAGAGTGTGTGGGTGTGAATGTGGGTGTGAGAGTGAGAGTGTGAATATGGGTGTGAGAGTGTGGGTGTGTGAATGTGGGTGTGAGAGTGAGAGTGTGAATGTGGGTGTGAGAGTGTGGGGGTGTGAATGTGGGTGTGAGAGTGAGAGTGTGAATGTGGGTGTGAGGGCGTGGGTGTGTGAATGTGGATGTGAGAGTGAGAGTGTGAATGTGTGTGTGAGAGTGTGAGTGTGTGAATGTGGGTGTGAGAGTGTGGTTGTGTGAATGTGGGTGTGAGAGTGAGAGTATGAATGTGGGTGTGAGAGCGTGGGGGTGTGAATGTGGGTGTGAGAGTGAGAGTGTGAATGTGGGTGTGAGAGTGTGGGTGTGTGAATGTGGGTGTGAGAGTGTGGGTGTGTGAATGTGGGTGTAAGAGTGAGAGTGTGATTGTGGGTGTGAGAGTGTGGGTGTGTGAATGTGGGTATGAGAGTGTGGGTGTGTGAATGTGGGTGTGAGAGTGTGGGTGTGTGAATGTGGGTGTGAGAGTGTGGGTGTGTGAATGTGGGTATGAGAGTGTGGGTGTGTGAATGTGGGTGTGAGAGTGAGAGTGTGATTGTGGGTGTGAGAGTGTGGGTGTGTGAATGTGGATATGAGAGTGAGAGTATGAATGTGTGTGTGAGAGTGTGAGTGTGTGAATGTGGGTGTGAGACTGAGAGTGTGAATGTGAGTGTGAAAGTGTGGGTGTGTGAATGTGGGTGTGAGAGTGTGGGTGTGTGAATGTAGATGTGAGAGTGAGAGTGTGAATGTGGGTATGAGAGTGTGGGTGTGAGAGTGTGGGTGTGAGAGTGAGAGTGTGAATGTGGGTGTGAGAGTGTGGGTGTGTGAATGTGGGTGTGAGAGTGAGAGTGTGAATGTGGGTGTGAGAGTGAGAGTGTGAATGTGGGTGTGAGAGTGAGAGCGTGAATGTGGGCGTGAGAGTGTGGGTGTGTGAATGTGGGTGTGAGGGTGTGAATGTGGGTGTGAGAGTGTGGGTGTGTGAATGTGGGTGTGAGAGTGAGAGGGTGTGAATGTGCGTGTGAGAGTGTGGGGATGTGAATGTGGGTGCGAGAGTGAGAGTGTGAATGTGGGTGTGAGAGTGAGAGCGTGAATGTGCGTGTGAGAGTGTGGGGATGTGAATGTGGGTGTGAGAGTGAGAGTGTGAATGTGGGTGTGAGAGTGAGAGCGTGAATGTGGGTGTGAGAGTGTGGGGGTGTGTGTGTGGGTGTGAGAGTGAGAGTGTGAATGTGTGTGTGAGAGTGTGGGGGTGTGAATGTGGGTGTGAGAGTGAGAGGGTGTGAATGTGAGTGTGAGAGTGAGAGTGTGAATGTGGGTATGAGAGTGTGGGGGTGTGAATGTGAGTGTGAGATTGTGGGGGTGTGAAAATGTGCGTGTGTGAATGTGGGTGTGAGAGTGAGAGTGTGAATGTGGGTGTGAGAGTGGGAGTGTGAATGTGGGTGTGAGCGTGAGAGTGTGAATGTGGGTGTGAGAGTGTGGGGCTGTGAATGTGGGTGTGAGACTGTGGGGGTGTGAATGTGAGTGTGGGAGTGAGAGTGTGAATGTGGGTGTGAGAGTGAGAGTATGAATGTGGGTGTGAGAGTGAGAGTGTGAATGTGGGTGTGAGAGTGTGGGGGTGTGAATGTGGGTGTGAACGTAAGAGTGTAAATGTGGGTGTGAGAGTGAGAGTGTGAATGTGGGTGTGAGAGTGTGGGGGTGTGAATGTGGGTGTGAACGTAAGAGTGTAAATGTGGGTGTGAGAGTGAGAGTGTGATTGTGGGTGTGAGAGTGTGGGTGTGTGAATGTGGATATGAGAGTGAGAGTATGAATGTGTGTGTGAGAGTGTGAGTGTGTGAATGTGGGTGTGAGAATGAGAGTGTGAATGTGAGTGTGAAAGTGTGGGTGTGTGAATGTGGGTATGAGAGTGTGGGTGTGTGAATGTAGATGTGAGAGTGAGAGTGTGAATGTGGGTATGAGAGTGTGGGTGTGAGAGTGTGGGTGTGAGAGTGAGAGTGTGAATGTGGGTGTGAGAGTGTGGGTGTGTGAATGTGGGTGTGAGAGTGAGAGTGTGAATGTGGGTGTGAGAGTGAGAGTGTGAATGTGGGTGTGAGAGTGAGAGCGTGAATGTGGGCGTGAGAGTGTGGGTGTGTGAATGTGGGTGTGAGGGTGTGAATGTGGGTGTGAGAGTGTGGGTGTGTGAATGTGGGTGTGAGAGTGAGAGGGTGTGAATGTGCGTGTGAGAGTGTGGGGATGTGAATGTGGGTGTGAGAGTGAGAGTGTGAATGTGGGTGTGAGAGTGAGAGTATGAATGTGGGTGTGAGAGTGAGAGTGTGAATGTGGGTGTGAGAGTGTGGGGGTGTGAATGTGGGTGTGAACATAAGAGTGTAAATGTGGGTGTGAGAGTGAGAGTGTGAATGTGGGTGTGAGTGTGGGGGTGTGAATGTGGGTGTGAACGTAAGAGTGTAAATGTGGGTGTGAGAGTGAGAGTGTGAATGTGGGTGTGAGACTGTGGGTGTGTGAATGTGGGTGTGAGAGTGAGAGTGTGAATGTGGGTGTGAGAGTGTGGGTGTGAGAGTGTGGGGGTGTGTGTGTGTATGTGGGTGTGAGTGTGGGTGTGAGAGTGTGGGGGTGAGAGTGTGGGGGTGTGTGTGTGTGTGTGGGTGTGTGAATGTGGGGGTGAGAGTGTGGGTGTGAGAGTGAGAGTGTGGGGGTGAGAGTGTGGGTGTGATAATGTGGGGGTGTGTGGGTGTGTGGGTGTGAGAGTGTGGGGGTGAGAGTGTGGGGGTGTGTGTGGGTGTGAGAGTGTGGGGTTGAGAGTGAGAGTGCGGGGGTGAGAGTGGGTGTGAGAGTGTGGGGGTGTGTGATTAAAAGCAGAAAATACCGGAAAACACAGCAGCATCTGTGGAGCGAGGAACAGAGTTAATGGGCGGAATTTTACACCCGCAGGATTTTACGTTACCACCAAAGTCAATGGAATTTAGAATAACCTGCTTCATTTTACAGCCTTGTTGCTGCCACAATGGAGCTGTAAAATTCTGACCAACGTTTCGAGTCTGTATGATTCTTCTTCAGAGCTACAGAAGAGTCAGCTCTGAAGAAGAGACATACGGACTCAAAATGTTAACTCTGGGCAGAATTTTCTACCTGCCCCAATCTGTGGCAGGCAGGGAGCTGGAGAAGTAGGCCTCACCCCCTGCTCGCCGATGGCAAAATTCAGCCCTCTGTTTCTGCATCCACAGTATCTTGTTTTATTTGTGTCTGTGCGGCTGTGTTTTTTCATTCATTCGTGGGATGTGGGTGTCGCTGGCTAGGCCAGCCCTAATTGCCCATTCCTTAACTGCCCCTGTCCAGAAGACATTTAAGAGTCAGCCACATTGTTGTGGGCCTGGAGTCACATGTAGGCCAGACCAGGTAAGGACAGCAGATTTCCTTCTCTAGGGGACATTAGTGAATCAGATGGGTTTTTACAACAATTGACAATGTTTCTGTGGTCACCATCAGACTTCCAATTCTAGATTTTTATTGAATTCAAATTTCATCGTCTCCTGTGGTGGGATTCAGACCCTGGTCCCCAGAGCATTACCCTGGGTCTCTGGAATACTAATCCAGTGACTGAACTACCACTGGACTGCCACTGCTTCCCCAGGCCTCATGCCTTACAGAGACCAGAAAAGAAGAAGAATAGAGCAGCAGAGACACCTGGCTTGGCAAAGGGAGGGCCAGCTCTCGCTAGGTGAAGGGGCAGCTGGTCTGCTGCACAGGCCGCTGAAGATCCACAGCGAGTCATCGATTATAGGTGCCTCACCAGACCCAGGGTCTATATATGGTTCTTGACATTCCTGCAGATGAGAGAGAACCAGTGTCGCCAAAGACTGCGCATGTCTAGGGAACTGGTCGGTCACACCTGCCACTTACTGCAGGATTTGGCCTCATGGGGTCATGGAGGGCATCTACTGCCAGCGGCCATGAAAGTGACCACGGCGCTCAATTTTCATGCCAGTGGCTCCTTCCAGGGCTCCACAGGTGACCTGGGCTGGATATCACAAACCTCCAAGCACAGGAGGTCACAGACACCATATCCGCAAAGACACAGAACTTTGTGCATTTCGCCCAGTATCAGGAAAGCCAGGAAGCAAGAGCGCTGGGATTTGCGAGGATCTCAGGTTTTCCATATGTGCAGGGGGCCATCAACTGCACTCACACGGCGTTTAGATCTCTGTAGCAACAAGCAGTCAACTACGTTAACCGCCAGAGCTTCCACTCGCTGAGTGTTCAGCTAGTGTGCAACCATCACAAACACATCCTACAAACCTGCGCACGATTCCCAGGGAGTGTCCATGACTCCTACATTCTCAGCAGGTCTCACATCCCTGACATCTTCCAGGGTCCACAGAGGTTGCAGGGATGGCTCCCAAGGAACAAAGTCTACTCACAGAGGACGTGACTGGTGACATGCGGTGTCCTCAGACTGCAGCAGAGTGACAGGACAACGAGTCTCACCTGGACTGTGATGGAGCAAACAGTAGGCATTTTGAAAATGAGGTTCCGGTGCCTTGACACGTCTGGTGGAGCCCTGCAATACAGTTCCCAGAGTGTGTCGTGCATCATCATCGCTTGCTGCACGCTCCACAACCTGATCTTGCAATGGAAGGAGGACCTGGCTGAGGAGGAGATGGGAGAGCTGCACATCTCCTCCTCAATTGAGGGAGGACCTGGCTGAGGAGGAGATGGGAGAGCTGCACATCTCCTCCTCAATTGAGGGAGGACCTGGCTGAGGAGGAGATGGGAGAGCTGCACATCTCCTCCGATGAGGAGGACATTGAAAGGGATGATGATGATGAGGTCCTCAAAGGCAAGGATGCTGTTGATGAGGCCGTTGCACTGACCAGATGAGGCAGGCCCGCTTGGGAGACCCTCCACAGATGCAAGATTCGTGGAGGATGATGATAAGACATAGTGAGCATAGTCCAGACATCCTCACCTTGCATCTGTGAATGTTTGACTTCTGTGTGGCTGATGGCAGTGCACATACCCTCAGTGCTCAGGCTCATGTCATGGAGACATGGTGGATGCCCTAATAGTCACTAGATTCCAGGAGGAGGATGCTGACATGCAGTCAGAATGCTCCATAGATCTTCACATACCCTCTGTGATTGTCTGACCCCTGTTTGGCTGAGGGTAACTCACTTGCAGTCTGAGATCAGGGTCATAACATGGAGACGCAGCTGTGAAACTTTAAATGCACCCAATCCTTTGTCCGCTTTCAGCAGCTGACCCCTTCAGGAGCACAGCGTCACTGGTCACAGATACTGAAGAGATGGGGGCCAGCCCCACCTTAAAGGTGCTGAGTGCGAATGGGGGGATCTGTGACACCTGCCCACGATATTCTGGCAGCAATGACCAGCACCGCCGAGATGCAACACCACTAATGTGTCCAGTGAGTGTGAGACTGGACCATCAGTTTGGACTGAAGGTGACAGGGAAGAGGCCTTGAACTGAGACACCTGCCTTTATCTTGTGCAGGAACCAAGGTTTCACATCTGAGTGACACAAACACTGCTCATCAGAACAAGGAGCCACAGGCAAGGAGACATTCATGGGAGCTTATTTACAATAGTGCACATTACGTACAAGTGATTGACACCCGTGCCCAGGCTGTGCAACCATGGTCGCCTCGTGACGCAGCTCTCCATTGTCAGGAGTGGCGTCTATTGTCACTGAGCCGCTGCTCAGGAATCCACCCCTCCATCCTTTTCAGTGGCTGGCAGAGAGGAGGGCAGTGGCTGTCAGGGTGACCAGGATCAGGGACATGCTGGTTGTCAGAGGAGTGAGCTGGATGCTTCCACAGAAGTTGGTGCATCATGCATCACTGGACGTCTAGGTTACAGCCAATGCCATCCATGACCTTAGGATGATCATGCTCGGCCCCGATGTCATCCCTGGTCTAGAGGACACTCAGGTGGGCAGTGGCCTTTCATCCGAACATACTCCTGTTCAGACTGAATTCCACGTTGGCCCCAAGCCCCAAACCCTCCCAATGGAGCCAGAGCCCTGCACCCTGGGTCTCCTCGCAGAAATGCCCTCTGTGTCCTTTAGCACGGTGCAGAGGGGTATCCTGTATGGGCTGCTGCTGCACAGCCTTCACCTCCTGGCCCTCGCCCACCAGCTGTGCTTTGTTGCCATTCGGTGGTGGAGGTCTCCAGTGGGGGGTCATCTATAGGGGGGTGTCCTCCCCCTTTCCATTGGGGACTTGGGGTAGGGGGATGTTGCATGCATTAGTCCCATTCACTCATAGAATGTGCAGTTCATGGACTCCCAAGTTGCCTGTGTCTTTGCAGCCTTATGGAGTCTGTGGACCACGTTTATATAGAGTGTTGTAGGCTGCACCCCCTCTTTACTGATTTGAAAAACCTTTTACTGTTGTTTTGTTTGCACTTCAGTCCCAGGCTCCTGATCTACGGGAACCCGGTGCGGAGGGGGGACCGGGAGGGAGGAGGACCTCCTCGTGAACCTGCTCCTGGGCCTGGCCAACTTAGTTATTAATAGGTCCAGGCAGCGGGCAATCGAGGGGGTTGTCCCACCCGACTGTCTGCCCCTCTTCCGCGGCTACATTTGTGGTCGGGTGTCCCTGGAGAGGGAGCACACGGTGTCTGCCGACAGCGTCAAGGCCTTCCATACCCGGTGGGCACCGCGGGGGCTGGGGTGTTTTATAGACCCTCTTAATCACATTTTGATTTGATGTTTGTAAGTTTCCTTTAAATTTTGTCTTTTGTTTTTGTAGTATCCCTTTAAGGGGCTGCCTTTTACTTTGTCTCTGATTTTGTTAATTTAGGTTATTTGTGCTATAACAAAAGAGTTATATCTTCTTAACCTTCCTAACCTGCTGCTATGTCTTGGCGCTCCCTTGACATCCACAGTAGAAGTGAAGGCAGCCTGCTGACTGCCATGTCCTGTTTGTGATGACTTTGACGGGCATCTTTTGGAGGGCTGGGACTGGAAGGGCCCTGGCCTGCTTTGGGTATCCTTCTGTGGGCCAGGTGCACCCTCCTCAGCCTGTCCATCAGATTCAGATGGGCTGGACATGCCCGGAGTCACCTGGGTGGATGGCCCCAGGGTTGGCACCTTCTGAACCTCCTTCCTATGTGTGCCTGAGGACCCTGGCTGATTTCTTGAGGAGAAGGGGAAGTTGGAGTGAGAGTGAGCTGTCCTGCATCCCTCTCTCGTTGATACTGTTGGAGGCCAACTATGGTGTCAGCAATGGAGTTCAGCTGCAGAGCAGTGCTGGACCAATGTCCTGGACTAAGGTCTCCATGACAGCTACCATCCTGCCAGTGTTGACCTCGGTGCGTTGCAATGCCGATGCTATCACCTCAGCCTGAAGGTGGATGGACTCCTCCATCGTGCCTTGCAATCTGAGGAGTGCAGCGGACATCCCTTCCTGATGTTCCCGAGCTTGCCTTTGCAACTCCAGGAACTGAGGTATGAGTGAGTCCAGAGGCTCCTCATCCAACTTGGACTCAGCAAAGTTCTGGCCTCAGCAGTCCTCCGAGTGCCAGAAACCTGGGAAGTCCTTGCTGCTGCCTGCTGTGGATCAGGCAGTGCAATGTGCTCACCAGGTTCTGACCCTGTAGTAATTATGGTTTTATTTAGTGTGTAATGTATCTTTTAAGAATAATACGTGTTAGGTAAGATCACATGCTCTGTAGTAACCAATTGGAGAGGAGCTCGTGCTACCTCAGCTGCCAGTGCAGAGTTAGAGTTGAAGTTGAAAGCACATGTGTAGTTGCTGCTGAGTACATTGTAAATAAACTTAAAGCTTCCACCCAAGAAGTGTCCGCAAATCAACTCTATCACTAATAGCACAACTCAGGCACCCTACAACAAACTGGCAATGTGGATGGGATAGGATTGAACAGAAGAAATCAAGTTAAAAAGAAATTGGTACTGTACCTCACCCAGTGATGATAATTAGCAAGCTCCATTAGAATTGAAGAAGTTATCCTCTCTCAAAATGCCACAATTTGGGACAATTGATCCTCTTGAACCTGCCACAGATGATTGGTCTCATTACTTGGAACATCTCACGTTCTTTTTTCAAGCAAATGAGATTACGGGGGAAGAGAAGAGGCGAGCAATCCTCTTGAGTACTTGTGGGAGCAAAACCTACAATTTGGTTCGAAGTTTGATGGCACCCAATGTCCCAGATTTGAAGAATTTTGATGAATCGGTGGACATCGTGAAGGATCATTGTCAACCCAAGCCTCAGTCATGATGCAGAGATTCAGGTTTGATTCATGAAACAGAGCCCTAGGTAAGCCAATTGTGTGTTACATGGCAAATTTGAAGCAGCTAACGGAACATTGTGAGTTCGGTGTGACTCTGAACAACATGCTTAGAGATTGTTTAGTGTGTGGTGTGATAGAGGACACTATTCAGAAAAGATTATTGTCCGAAGTGAACCTGGATTTCAAGAAGGTGCTAGAGATAGCGCTGGCCATGGAAAGCACAGTAAGAGATTCAAAAGCAATACAGGGTGAGCAAAATGGTGCCATCCTCCACATCGGGCAGGAAACCTCAATCAAAAATGGCACGATAAAGTAAGGCTCTGCCAAGGAGCAGGAAACAGCCCTCACTAGCCAAAGAATAAAGAAAAATAACTTAGCAGCAAAATTGAAGAATAATTTTAATTGAGGTGGAAACAATCAGTCTTTTAACGATTGGCAGGTTAAAAAAATTGAATGTTACTGTTGTTACAGAAATGTACATATAATGAGGCAGAGCAAGGAAAGATTCAAACAGGCTTTTAAACAAAAGAAGCCCAGTGAACTCTACAATGCAGAACAGCCTGAAAAAACTAATTCAGACATTTACTCATTGTTTAATCTGAAAATTGGAAAGACAGAACCAATATTTGTCACAGTGAAAGTAAATGGCAAACCTGTTAGAATGGAAGTGGACACAGGAGTTTAAACTACAATAATTGGGGAACATACCTTCAGATATCAGAATAATGGGGAACATCAATTAAGATTAGAAGAAACAGCCACCAAACTAAAAACAAATACAGGTGAAGACATTCAAGTAAAAGGCATAGGCAGAGTAACTGTCCATTATGGAAGCCCATCGGCAAAGCTACCAGTGTTGGTATTGAGAGGCAGAGGACCAAGCCTTCTAGGGTGAAACTGGTTAGGTTAATCAACCTTGATTGGCCACTGAGATTCCAAAAGGAAGCTGGAGGCGTTTCTGTTTTGAAAAAGGAGTGTGTAAGGACTTAACAGCCTGAAGAAATAAAGACTGTCTTAAAGAACAGCAAAAGAAACTCGAAGGGATCCTGACTGATGAAAGTTCAAGATGAGGTGAGCAACCCTTGCAGGGAAAAAGAAAACCTGTTGAAAGAACTTCACACACGACAAGATTCCCTCAAGTCAGAGTCTCTACCTCTGGAAAAGTATGAAGAGAAACAGAAAGAATTCAGCACCTCTCTGAACAAACTGAAGGATGAGTTGGCAGAGAAGAGACAACAATGTTCAATTTTCCAGGAGGCAGCAAACAAACACAAAAAAGAGACAGAAGAGCTGAAGCATCAGCTAAATAAAGCCAAAGAGGCTTTGGAAGCGAAAATTGCAGAATTTCCCAAGAAGCAGAGAGATATTGAAATTTTGGGAGACTCAGTTACTGAGCTCAGACAAGTTGAGCTTGTATCTGAGAGAAGTCTGGCCAATAGTGAAGTCAGAAAGAAGGCCGAGATTAAACTCTGTGCTAGAAAGAAGAAAAACACACGTTCCAAGAGAGGGAGGTAATCTATTTGGGTCACCGGGTAGATTCACAGGGTCTCCACTCGATTGAGGAGAAAGTGAGAGCTATAAGAGAGGCACCTGTGCCAAAGAATGTCTCAGAGCTCAAATCAGCAATGACCAACTGTAATGGGCGGCTCTTACCTGATTTGTCTACAGTGCTGGCCCCACTGCATTCTCTACTTAAAAAGAACCAACATTAGTCTTGGGAGGTGCCCCAGAAAGAAGCTTTCATAAAGGTGAAACAATTGTTACACCCGTCCAGTCTATGAGTGCATTATGACCAGGCGAAAGAATTGGTGCTGACATGTGACACATCTCCCTACAGAGAGGGAGCAGTGCTCTCTCGTTGGATGGAGGACGGCACGGAACAGCCTATTGGTTACATATCAAGAACACACACCACAGTGGAAAAGTGATACTCATAGATAGAGAAAGAAGGCCTGTCCGTCATCTTTGGTGTCAAGAAATTTCACCAGTAACGTACACAACCACCATTTTACAATCGTTTCAGACCACAAACCATTGCTGGGATTGTTTAGTGAGGACAAGACTATACCACCCACAGCCTCAGCAAGAATACAACAATGGGCTTTAATCCTGGCAGCACACGAATACACTTTCATACACAGGCCTGGAAATCAAATCCCAAACACTGATGCACTCAGTCATTTACCTTTACAAGAAAATGATGAACACGTCCCAGTTTCACAGGAACATGTTTTATTGCTAAATTTCTTAGATTCCTCGTCAATATGTGCTCGACAGATCAGAGACTGGACAAGTCGGGACCCGGTCCTAGCTCAGGTATGAGAACAAATGCTTCATGGTTGGTCACAGGAGCCCGTATCTGATGAAATGAAACTGTACTTCAACAGAAGACAATTAATAACCAGCCAGGATGGCAAATTATTGTGGGGAGCACGAGTGATAGATCCTCCAAAGGGAAGGGAGCCACTTTCAATTGAACTACACAGTGCCCATCCAGGAATTTCCTGAATGAAGACCATAGAACGCAGCTATCTATGGTGGCCAGGGATGGATGGTGAAATAGAGAGTTTAGTAAAGCACTGTGTGCTATGTCAGCAACTGCAAAAGTTGCCAGTCACAGCTCCATTACACCCATGGGGTTGGCCAGGTAGACCCTGGGTGCGGTTACACATTGACTATGTTGGACCTTTCCTGGGAACAATGTTTTTGCTCATTGTTGATGCCCATTCAAAATGGTTTGGCGTATATGAGGTGAAGTCACCAACGTCGGCCGCTACAATTGAGAATCTACATCAGAGTTTTTGCCATTCACAGACTACCAGAGGTAGTTATTTCCAATAACGGCACAGCATGTAAGAGTGCTGAGTTTCAACAGTTTATCAGCCTCAATGGTATCACTCATGTGAAAACTGCACCGTACCCGCCCTTTCTCAAACAGACTGGGGAAAGGGAGGGTCAAACATTCCAGACAGGCATGAAAAAGCTAACTGGAGATTCCTTGGCAACCAAGCTAGCTCACTTTCTTTCTCATTACAGGACTATCCCTCACACAACAACAGGTGTCACACCTGCGGAGTTATTGTTGAAACACTGTCTCAGGATGACATTGAGCTTAATAATGCCAAATTTAGAGGGGGAGATGGAAAGGAGTCAGGGAAGCCAGAAAACTAGACACGACTGGCATAGTCACAAGAGGAAATTGACCGTGGGAGAGATGGTATACGTGAAAAACTTCAGAGAAGGACCAAAGTGGTTACCGAGTGAAATAAGTACGGTGACTGGACCTCTATCTTACCACATGGAGGTGGAAGGTCAGATCATCTGTAAACATGTGGAACATTTAAGGAAGAGAGAGAGAAATCACCAAGATTTGGTTCCACCAGTGACCATGACCGGGTCTGCGTTTCCTGTTGAGGATAATCAACCCAGGACTGATATGTCTGATGTTCCTGTAAGAGTTGAGGATACAGAACTACAAGTGCCATCGAAGCACCTGATGTTCACACAACTCCGGAAAAGGAGATTCCTGACAAAGAATCTGAAGTTGTGGAGCTGCAACATTCCACACGGACCAGGAAACCACCTGGAAGACTGAACTTGTAAATTCCTCACCCAGTGTAAATATTATGTTGTCCTGAGAAAATATGTACTTGTAAATATAATAAAATAATATGTAACTCCTGTGCTCCCCAGTGTTGGATTTTGGGGGGTAGCCCAAAGAGGCGCTGGGGAATCCCTCTGGCAAGTTCCCAGATGAGGATTTGCACGGTAATTGCCCAGAAGTGCTAACTTCCTCTGGACAATTGCGCTGCGCTGGGAACCATCCGGAAATGCGGTTTAAATCACAAACTTCGATGGTTCTGCCAGGGTTACACCAATAGTTACCTGGAAAAGTTAAAAGAATTAAAACCTTTTCTAACTTCTGAGTAATTACTGCAAAGACCCAGACCAATCCATGGTACATCCCACACCCCCGACCAAACCCCCCTCCCCAAGGGACTCCCCACACCCCCAACCAACCCCCTTCCTCATGGTACGCCCCACACCCCCGACCAACACCTCTCCCCATGGTACGCTCCACACCCCCGACCAACACCCCTCCCCATGGTACGCCCCACACCCCCGACCAACACCCCTCCCCATGGTACGCCCCACACTCCCGACCCAAACCCCAAGGGACTCCCCACACCCCCGACCAACCCCCCTCCCCATGGTACGCCCCACACCCCCGACCAACACCCCTCCCCATGGTACGCCCCACACCCCCGACCAACACCCCTCCCCATGGTACGCCCCACACTCCCGACCAACACCCCTCCCCATGGTACGCCCCACACCCCCGACCAACACCCCTCCCCATGGTACGCCCCACACTCCCGACCCAAACCCCAAGGGACTCCCCACACCCCCGACCAACCCCCCTCCCCATGGTACGCCCCACACCCCTGACCAACACCCCTCCCCATGGTACGCCCCACATCCACGACCAACACCCCTCCCCATGGTACGCCCCACACCCCCGACCCAACCCCCCTCCCCCTGATACACCCCACACCCCCGACCACCCCCCATAGGATTCCCAAAACCTCTGACCCCCGACACCCCCCACCACGCAACCTCTGACACACCCCTACACCACGCCCCTCGACACTCATTGAAATGCAACTCTCATCCACCCCTGACAGACCTTGGAACCCCCCCCTCCCCACAACTCCCCCAAGACCTCCGACTGACCTCTGCCCCTGAACTCGGACATCCCAACCCCCCCCCAACCTGCCCAACTGACTTCAGGGTCCCACAAACCTCAACTTTGGACCCCTGAACCCCCCCCCCCCACCCCCACCGAGACTCCGACACCCCCATCCCGCCAACCCCAAAAACCCCCACACGACCCTGAAAACCCCAACACCACGGACTTCAACACCCCCACTCCCCCGGATCGCCCCCAACCCCCAAATCCTATGCACTTACCTTAGACACTTCCCCCCCACCCCACCCCCACCCCCCCATCCCAATTTCCAAGCCCTTTAAACTTACCTGCTTTATGGCAACAAGTGCTGCTAAAAAGGGGCCGTGACCTCTTTGAATCCACTAGATCTGGACTTTACATCAGGACCAGGTAATTAGGTATTTATTTCTTTCAATTTCTGTGGGCCAGCGCTTTCCAACGCTAGTCGGAGATTACGGCCCAATATGTATAACCAAGTTAAAGGGGGAGGAATGTAGTAATTATAGCTTTATTTGGTGTGTAATGTACCTTTAAGAATAATACTGGTTAAGCAAGATCACATGATCTGTAGTGACCAATAGGAGAGTAGTTCAGACTATCTCAGCAGTCAGTGTCGAGTTAGAGTTAGAGTTTAAAGCACACGGGTAGTTGCTGCTGAGTATATTGTAAATAAACTTAATGTTCCCACCCAAGAAGTGTCTGCAGATCAACTCTATCATTAATAGCACAACTCGGCCACCCTACAACAGATCCTGAGCCTACTCTAGAACCAGGTCCCACTGAGGTGTGTGTCTCTGCGCTGGTGGAGGGTGTGAGTGACGCGGTGATGGGAATTCAATTAGAGTGTCATCAGATTCTTTTTCCGAGGTGTCTTCGGGGCTTGAGTTAAGGACCTGGCTCATGAACCCCTTTAGCTGCTTCCCAGATGTGCCTACGAAAGCAAGGAGAGATAATTAGTGCCTGGCAGGGGACTGCGGAACAGGGGAACTCACTCACAGCAGCGCTGTCTGATGGACGTTGCGCTGCTGGGTCCTCACTTGGTTGAGCACCGCTGATCCCACTGTCAGCACAGGACCGGTCCAGATCATCGCCGGCCAGCTGGATGACTATTTCAAAGTCTGTGAGGACCTTGATGCCGGGCATTCCTCCACCAGTCTGCGATCTCTCCCTGTTTCTGGGAGCCAACTTGTCCTGCATGAAGACAGATGGAGAGAGAGTAGGCAGGATGCCAGCCAGGCCAGATGATAAGGGTGCCTGGCCTGTGTGGGTGATGAGTGGCCCCATGGGAAGGATGAGGAAGTGATCCACAGAGAAGATGGAGATGTGAGTGAGAGAGTGAATGGTGATGTCCCTTGAACTGGCAGTGAGTGAGATCCCTGTGGGTGTGATGGGTTTGTGAGTGTGAGAGCTCAGAGTGATGAGAAGAGTTAAGAGTCAACCACCTTGTTGTGGGGTCACATGTAGGCCAGACCAGGTAAGGACAGCAGATTTCCTTTCCTAAAGGACATTTGTGAACCAGATGGGTTTTCACAACAATCGATAATAGTTTTTTTTATGGTCACCATTAGGCTTTTAATTCCGATTCAAATTCAAATTCTGCCATGATGGGATTCGGAACTGGGCCCCCAGAGCTTGGTCCACACCCCAGCCTAGGAATGAGTGGGGAGGCTGCTGAGTGCAGAGATGGGCTGGGTGGAGGCCTGTCTCTGTGCTCCGGCTCTGTGCTGAAATAAATAATAATAAAACAAAAAAACAACTCTCATCCCTCAACCTCTCACCTCCCACACAGTCACAATGTCCCAACCATGCCAACATATGCCACCTCATGTCCCCCACCCTCCTCCTATGGCCTCTCATACTCCCCACATCACCATGGCACTTTATAGCTCCTATGCCAACTTAGTGCCAACTCATGCCAGCACACGTCCCCCACCCACCACTAATTGCCCTTACCCCCTCCATGCCAACATTTAGTTTCCTTTGGCAGCTCCTTGGCAGCTTTGAGGGTTCCTTGATAGTTTGACAGTTACAATGAGTTTGTGCATAAAATGTGCATAATCACCTTCATGTTTAACAATCCCAAAGGATACTTTACCTCTTCCAAAGGTCCCAGGACTCTATGCAAAGGGATACTTTACCTCTCCAACAGCGGCCTGGCTATCGAAATGAATCCACCAAGTTCAGACCTCTTCATAGCTGGTCCAATCTGCTCACTCTGGGTTTCATGCTCCTGACCTACCAAAATCCCACTTCAATGGGGGCAGCTGGTGATTTAAATGACCAGCTACTTCAGTAAACCGTGCATGTGCACACCTCGGCCTGACTCCACTCCCAACCCCACGGAAATGGAACTTGCTGTGTTTGGAGAGTGGGACTTAGAAATTTTGGACATTTCCAGGATTTTCACCAAGACAAGAGCGAAATTCTGGGCTTGAGTGTTGGTGTGTGAGTGTGGGTATGGGTGTGTGTGTGTGCAAATTTATGTGTGTGAAAGTTGGTGTGGGTTTATGAACATTGGTGTGGGTGTGTGTGGATGTCGGTGTGTGAGTGTGGGTATGTGAGTGTATGGGTGTGGTTTGTGATCGTGAGTGTGTGTGAACATTGGTGTGTGTGTGTGTGTGTGTGTGAATGTATGAACGTTGGTGTGGGTGTGTGTGTGTCTGAACATTGATGTGGGTGTGTGAATGTTGGTGTGGGTGTGTGTGAGTGTGTGAACAATGGTATGAGTGTGTGTGAATGTATGAACATTGGTGTGGGTGTTTGAACATTGGTGTGGATGTGTGTGAGTGTGTGAACATTGGTGTGGGTGTATGAATGTTGATGTGGATGTGTGTGAATGTATGAGCATTGGTGTGGGTGTATGGGTGTTTTTGAGTGTGTGAACCTTGGTGTGGGTGTGCATGACCTCTGAATGTTGGTGTGGGTCTGTGAGTGTGTGAACGTTGGTAAAGGTGTGGGTGAGTGTGAGAACGTTGGCATGGTTGTGTGCGAGTACGTGAACATTAGTAGGTGTGTGAACAAGGATGTGGGTGTGTGTTACTGTGTGAACATTGGTGCAGGTGAGTGTGTGAACTTTGGTGTGGGTGAGTGTGTGAACATTGGTGCGGGTGTGTGAGTGTGTGAACATTGATGTGGATGTGTGAACAAGGGTGTTGGTGTGTGAGCGTGTGAACAAGGGTGTGGGTGTGTGCCAGGCCACTTACATCTGTATTCAATTCATTGTATAAATTCTGGATTACGTTTGCCATTCCCCTGCTCCTCCTAGTTTGATATAGTTTTCTGAATTCACGTTATTTAATGTAAATTAGAAACCAGAATGGTCCTTTCACTGAGCCATGGTACACCTCACTCTGAACTCCCCTTCCACATTGCCCCACCCCCAACTCTCCTAACAACTATTCATTCTCAATCCTTCAGGCCTTTTAAACTATTTGCAGAGTTCATCCTGAGGTCCCACAACTCTGAATTCAATTACGCCTTTTCATGTGGAGCTTTGTCAATGTACACCACATCGTAGAAACTCCCACATTTCTCATGGGTTGTCACTTCCTTAAAGAGTTAAGGAGCATGGGCAGGATTTTCTTCTACTGAACTCAAGTTGACGGCTGGTGTCTAAATGCTTATTGCACCAGATTGTCCTTTAGGTAACTTGCTCCTCATAATTGATTCTAATATTTAACATAGAATGAGAGTTAGAATAATGTGTCTATAGTTTCCTGTTTCCGTTTATAGACTTGAGGTCTCAGTTTGATCTGTGATAATAGCAGCAACACAACAGTTGTCCTCAGTGTTTATATGCATGTGGAACTCCCTATGATGTGGCATATCTTGACAAATTGCAGAATCATATCTAACAGTAAATGGTTTGTTTTGCCTTTTGTAAGCGTAGGCTGATTGAATATGGTCTGTACCCTGCTTATTACGAACAACTGAACGGACATGTTGTTTGATTCAATCAAAGTAACAATTCAGTTGGGACATACGGCCTATGTAGCTGTTAAAACATCTACTCTTAGATGTGATTCTTCGTTTAGGCAGCATTTGCTTAAGAATCCTGAGTGTGCTAATAACTACACTAACAACTAATTTAAGATGATCAGTTGAGCTTGTAATGTGACTCATTTAAACTTGCTAGGAGAGACATACATTAATACACATTGACCTGTACTCTACAAACAAAAGGAATATGCTCAAGTCTTGTTCCTTTTTTGAATTCCCCAGCAGCTCGGGGAGCCTATATTTCCCTGTTGCTTTCTCCATGGCAAAGCCTTGTCCAACCAGAGTCAACTTGCCAACCAATCAGCAGCCTTTTCTCCTGTAGTATAAATTGTTGTGATTGTTTGAAATTTGGCATTCTTGTCTTTGTCCTGATGAGTGCAAGGTGAAAAGATTCGGCAACATGTCTCTTTTTTTCAGCAATATTCAAATTCTGTACGGCCAAGTGACTGTAAATAATTGGACATTGCTCTCAAACACATATTTCCCCAGTGAAATGTGAAGACAGTTATTTGGCAAGTATTTGTATGTGTTGGTTTTGGCATGGTCCATGATATTTCCCATTGGTTATGCTTTGAAGCAGATGTGTCAGTTGTCCATTGCATCAATGATTGATCAGCATCATTATCAGACTAACAGGTCAGGATGGCTCCTGGCTTTGAGTTTAATTACCCAATCACAGACAAGGGTCTGTTAGAATTGGCAGAGCTTTGGGGCAGAAAATAATAAAATTAGACAGCTGGCACATGGGGGTGCTGTGCTGTGTCAGACTGGGTTTGGTTGTGATGCCTCCTCCCCTTCACGGTTGAATTGCCTCCTGACATTTGTTGTGGGCTCAGACATAAAGAAATGCAATCTGGATTGAGGGCAGCTGTTAACCATGGATTCACAAGTCTTCCCTTCAGAAAGTGAGTAAAGGAAGAAAATATGAAGAGGACATGGAGGAGATAAAAGAGGTTTTGTTCTCAGGAACATAATCTAGGGATTTTTATTTGCAAACTAAGATTAGTGCTCATTGAATCTAAAATACAGCTGAATCAGTCTTCTGTGAATCTTACACAGAGTTTCGAGTTTGTTCAGTTGTCATTATGTTAAAATAATAATTTATACAGTGTGTAACATGCTTACCTGCTCTGGGACTTATTAGGAAACAAATTGGGTATGAAGGTCTCACCTGCCCATTAATATCTTCATCCAACGTTCTTGGTAGAATTGCAGCTCGGAGGTGGAGTTGATATTGGAATAATTTTACTACAATTCCAAAGTAACAATTAGAAGTTTAGCTGTTCCTCAAACTCATGGTGTCACATGTTCTAGTTTATCTTTGATATGAAAGCAGATAAGACCTGCCAGAAAAGCCACTATCCTGGCTGCAGAAAGTCTTTACTGGAGCAAACCCAGAGTAAATTTTGAAAAAAGCATACAATTATCCAAATAACTAACAGTGATGGAAGTCCCATATATCTGAGGCGATGACCTTTTCTCACAGCCAGAACTATTTAGATGGCACTGTAAATTAAAAGCTCAGATTCAGGGTGAACAAGCTCAAAATGAAGTGAGGTAAAATAAAGTAAATTTTATGTAAGCGATTTGGGTAAACAGCCATAGTCCATGAGGACCACAGGCATCTCTCTCCTTCAGAGTGAGACAATTGGTTACATGGCTTGAGAAGCACCATTCCATTGGTATGAGGCAAGGTGAGGAGGCAGGTCTCCATAACTTCAAACAAATGACTTAAATACACAGAAGGGTTAGATAGGTAATTTACACCAATCAGCTGGCTACTTAAAGTGAAGCAAAGGCTCAATGAATATCTCACAATAAAAAGTAACAGCTGCAAAATGACTTGGAATTGTTAATACAGAAAGTTGCTGGGCCACAGACAGATTTAATTAATCACTCTGTGGTACTGTGATTATATAAATTCTTAATGCAGCTATTCAATTGAACAATGTTTGCAATAATGACAAATGGGAATTCTTTTTCAAGAATTCAGCTTTTACTCAATATCCGCCAATTCTTACAAGCTGAACTCTGAGTGAATACTCTTCAGACAGTGCAAGCTGATGGGATAATTCCTGTCAATTAAATTACAAGACTTTTTCTTGTCACAATTTTTAATTCCTTTATCATTTGACAAGAACCATTGGAAAACTCAATAAACGCACTCTCAAAGAGATTTTAAATATCAGGAGAGGAAGCTCTGCCCCAACATGGGGTCACATCACAGATCATTTTGGACTGGGATGAGGAGAAATTTCTTCATTGAGAAGTTTGTGAATCTTTGGAATTCTCTACCCCAGAGGGTTGTAGATGTTCAGCCATTGAATATGTTCAAGATAGATTTTTGGGTGCTATGGGAATTGAGAATATGGGGATAGCACGGTGAAAGTGGAGTTGAGGTAAAAGATCAGCCATTATTTTATAAATTGGTGGAGCAGGCTCATAGGGCCAAAGGGCTAACTCAAGCTCCCATTTCTCCTGTTCTTATAACCGCCTCTATCCACCTTGGAAAGTTATGGGTGGACAATAAATATTCTTGACAAAAACAGAATTACCTGGAAAAACTCAGCAGGTCTGGCAGCATCGGCGGAGAAGAAAAGAGTTGACGTTTCGAGTCCTCATGACCCTTCGACAGAACTTGAGTTCCGAGTCCAAGAAAGAGTTGAAATATATGATATATGAAATAAATATTCTTGCATCTATTTGGCTAAGCTGTCCTTCATGAGAGTTAGATGCATGCCCCAATCAGAGTTCTTGTTAAGAATTGAGTTTCAGTTGATCAGTAAATAAAACACATTGCCCGCTTTCTTGCAAACTGTCACTCTAAATGCAACCCTAGATCACATTTTTTATTGGGATTAACTATTATTCTCTTTTAACACAATGAAGTTACTTGTGTGAAGATAATTCATAGAGTTACACAGTTGTTGCTAAATTGTACAGAATTGGTTTTTCCCTATGAAAGCCTGCTGAATACTTGAAGTGACAGTCATACAGCATGCCAGACTTCACAGAGAGAGTACTTGAGCTAATTCTTTAAATATTATTGCATCAACAGCCAGTCCTTGGATCCAGGCCTATGAATACTCAGGAACAGATCTAACCTGGAGAATATCTGACCTGCCTTAAAAGGGTGCTCTCAATCTCTGTTTCCATGCACATTGGTATCATTCTCTTGGCAGTAACTCTAAAGTAACTTCAGCCACTGGGGAAAATGTGTATATGAAATTGGGCTCAATGATATGGCTGACACTGGCTTTACAGAAGCTTTGAAGTAATATAATGCCAGCCAGACACTTCCGGACTCTTCTGGACATCTCAGGCGTGGCCTGTGCAGTGTGCCTGATACTGATTTGATGCACAATCAACCATTTTGAACCAGTCTAGTTAATACCCTCTTTTAAACACTCAGATCTGAATGCATTCATGGCTGCAAAAAGTAGCCCCCTCCATCAGTGTTGTTGAAAGGCCCATGGTCGACCTTCCCATCCTGCACCATGTGGGGCAGGTGGTGCTTGGGGGGAGGGGTAGATGGGTTGTTTGATGGTTTGTGCACCCTTTCTGATGCCTTGACTTTGCCTCCGCATGTTCCCGACAAAGTCTCTTGATGTGATTGGTGCATTTCCGAATAAACCTTCTTCATTTTGGTCGGTCACAAGCCAGGGTCTCCCATGAGTCGATGAGGATGTTTGATCTCTTCAGGGATGCTTTGAGGACACACAAAGCATTTCCACTATCATCCCTGGGAGTGTCCTGCTGTGACCGAGTTCCAGGTGGAACTGTACTCTTGTGGGGGTTGAGGGTGGGTTTGCTTCTCCCCTGATCACTCTGTTGATGCTTCAGGCATTGTTGGACAAACTAAACTGACAGCCTAATGCAATGGGAAGAAATGAGATCTACAGTTCCAGATAGCAGATGCTAAGCAAAACCCCCTCATCTCAACTGAAACAAATCAACAGCTTGGACTGGTCACCCTCCATGTACCAGAGGAGATTTGCAGTGCTTCACACTTCACAAAGCCATTGGCTGCTGAACGGATCCTGACAAATGGCAGATGTTTTCCCAGCTCTTGGATATCTTCCTGGTGAAAATCATCTTGAAGTCAATGAGAGCGTGAGACCAAATCAGCACCTTCTGAGCAGAGTTCCAGCTGCTCTCAACTGCAGCCTGGAAGACAAGCGAGAGAAGCAGGAAATGATGAGAATACTGAAGAAAGTGAGAACTCGTACAGACTGAATTAGCAGCATGGTAGCAGTGAAAAAACATGGAAACCTGGGACTGTGCATGAATCCAAAGGACTCAATAAAGCTTTGAAAAGACCTCACTACCTAATGCCAAACATTGAAGAGATTCTGCCACAACTTGGCACAGTAAAGGTCTTTACCACCCTTGATGTGAAGGATGTTTACTGGCAAGTGAAGCTGGATGAAAGCAGCAGCTTTCTAATGACATTCTGGATGGCGTTTGGGAGGTACAGATGCATGGCCATTTGGCATTTCCACTGCTGCAGAAGAGTATCGATGCAAATAGGACGAGATAGTCAATGATCTTCCCAGAGTGGAAGTGATTGAGGATGATCTGCTAGTCTATGGATGTGGAGATACGATGGAAGAAGCCAGCACAGACCATGATCAGAATCTAGTGAGACTGCCAGAGAGAGCTCGCCAGATGAACCTGAAGCTAAATAAGAAGAGACTGCAGCTGAAGATAACTGAAATCAAGTACGTAGGTCATGTACTAACAGTAAAAGGATGTCACCCTGATCCTGATAAGGTGCAAGCAGTAGCAGAGATGCAGCAACCAACAGGTGTGAAGGCAAAGTTCATGCCCAATTTGTCATCAGAATGTGAAGCTCTACGCCAGCTCACTGCAAAGGATGTTCAATAGTCCTGGGGCACAGAATAAAAGCAGCTTTCACTCGCATCAAATAACTAGTGACACAATGGCAGCGCTGAGATACTATGGTGTCAACGACAAAGTCACCCTGCAGTGTGACGCCAGTGAAACAGGACTTGGAGCAAGCCTCTTGCAACAAGGACAAACAGTTGCATTTGCATCCAGAGCCTTAACGCAAACTGAATGATCCTAAACCCAGATTGAGAAAGTGTCACTGGGCTATTGTCTTTGTGTGTGAGCATTTGAGGGGTGACAGTGGCAATGTGGTATGCCACTGGACTAATAATCCAGAGGGCCAGGTTAATGCTCTGGGAATATAGGTTCAAATCCCACCACGGCAACTTGTAGAATTTAAATTCAGTTAATAAAATCTGCAATTGAACGCTCGTGCCAGGCACATCCCATGAAAGAATAAAAAATATATAATCATTGCCTGTTTGGGAGAGACAAAATGATGGTACAGTCTGACCACAAATCATTTCAAAGCATCTTTCTCAAACCACTTCTATCTGCTCCAAAGTGTCTGCAAAGGATGTTACTTTGTTTGCAGTGATATCATTTAGAAATGAAGTACAAACAAGGGAAGCAGGTGTACATCGCTGACATGCTGTCGAGAGCGGCATTCTCTTTGAGGGAATATGATAATGCTCGTACAGAGTGTGAAATGTTCCAGATTCAAAGTGAAGCATGACATGGTCTGGAAGTCATCAACCCAGCAGAGACATTGAATTTGACAGATCAGGCAAACTACACAATGAGATGGAACTCCCCAAATGCTGCAGGAAGTAGTGGTGAAAGGATGGCTGGAAACCATCTAGGACATGCCTATTGTTATAAGAGAGTATTGGGCATACAGAGATGAAGTGATTGCCCAAGATGGCATCTTGTACAAAGGAACTAGAGGCATTATCCCCAAGGAGATGAGAAAAGTGATGCTGAAACACACGATGCAAAGCCATCAAGGAATTGAGTTTAGTTTGAGGAAGGGGGAGAAGTGCTCTCCAGGTCAAAGAGATTAAGGGCCACATCAGCCAGTGTGGTGCTTGGAATGAACATCAAGCTAAGCAAGCTAAAGATTTGCTCATGACCCATGACATCCCAGACAGACCATGGATGAATCTTGGGGTGGACGACTTCACTCTCACCGGAACTGATTATCTCATTATCGTCGACTACTATTCAGACCACTGTGAGTTAGACAAGCTGTTGTCAATGCTGGACAGTGAGACCGTAGAATGCCTGAAAACACGCTTCAGTGGTCATGGCATTCCTAATGTTGTGACGAGCAACAAAATCCTTCAGTTCACAAGTAAAGGATTCAGCCAGAAGCCATTCCATCCACCACACGGTACACAGTGTTCCACATACTTGCTGTGATGTACTATATTGGCGATTTTATACAGAAGTTGGTCACCTTCGTGGAGGTACATTTTTTCATTTTGGAGTACTGCCTGACAAAAAGCCTACAGGAATAGAATCCAGCAAAAAATCTCAGTGTCCTTTCAAATGGGAATCATTGTTATAAAAGTGACTCTTATTTTCACTCTGAACAGCAAACTTATAAATGAGTACACAAGACTTCAATGAGTTCACATGTTTATGCACATGTAACAATAAATTGAGGCTGATCTCATTGGTTGATTTACACTGGATTCTTGCAAAAATTAAAATTGTTAAAAACAGTAAGAATGTTTTCCAAATAAAACTCCCTCACCCCAATACCAGAATGTCTACAACTGAAAAATTAATTTCAGATCAAATTTCTCTATTACCCTCCTTTCCTTTTGAAGCAGAATCCACACCAGGACAAATTTTGTCCGTTAACACTCCTATGAAGTGCCTTGGGATGTTAAAGATGCTAAATAAATGCAAGTTGTTGCTTTTGAGCATGACCCCACAACTGCCTTTGAGAACCTTGTCCAAGGTTCATCATCATACGAACATACGAACAATGGACTAGGAGTAATCTGTTTGTGTTTCGAATTCTACATTCCCATCTATCCCCGATAACCTTTGATTCTCCTGCCTAACAAGAATCTTTCTACCTCCGCCTTAAAAATATTCAATGACTCACCTCCTCCACCTTCTGAGGCAGGGAATTCCAAAGTCGCAAAACCCTCTGAGAGAAAAAAACTCACTTCATCTCTGGATGACACCTAATTTTAAAACAGTGCCCCCTAGTTCTACACTCACCCATCCTTTCCAAGTCCACCTTATCAATACGTTTCTGTAAACTTCAATCAAATCACCGCTCACTCTCTAAACTCCAGTGGAAACAAGCCCAGTCTGTCTAAACTTTCCTCATAAGACAACCCACTCATCCCAGGTATCAAGCTAGTAAACCTCCTCTGAACCGCCTCCACAGCATTTACATCCTTCTATAAATAAGCAGAAAAAAAAGCTTATGACAGTCACAAAAGACATAACACTGTAGAAAGCCTAGAGGAGTATAGAAAGTACAGGGTGAAGTAAAAAAGGAAATTAGGAAAGCAAAGAGAGGATACAAAAAAATATTGGCAGGTAAAATCAAAGAAAACGCTAAGATGTTTTACCAGTACATTAAGAGCGAGAGAATAACTAAGGAAAGGGTAGGGCCTGTCAGAGATGTACATGGTAACTTGTGCGTTAATGCTGGAGATGTGGGCAGGGTTCTCAATGAGTACTTTATCTCTGTCTTCACTAAGGAGAGGGATGATGCAGACAGTCTAGTTAAAGAGGAGGAGTGTGAAATATTAGACACAATAAGCATAGTGAGAGAGGATGCACTGGAGGGACTGACATCCTTGAAGGTGGATAAATCACCAGGGTCAGATGGATTGTATCCCAAGTTGTTAAAGGAAGCCAGGGAGGAAATAATGGATATTCTGAGGATCATTTTCCAATCTCCACAAGATACAGTCAAGGTACCAGAGGATTGGAGATCTGCAAACGTTGTACCGTTATTTAATAAGGGTGCGAGGGATAGACCAGAAAATTATAGGCCCATCAGTCTGACTTCAGGGGTGGGCAAATTATTGGAAACAATTCTGAGAGACAGGATAAACTGTCACTTAGAAATGCACAGATTGATCAGGGACAGTCAACACGGTTTTGTTAGGGGAAGATCACGTCTTACTAGCTTAATAGAACTTTTTGAGCAAGTAACAAGGAGGATTGATGAGGGTAGTGCAGTGGATGTTGTCTACATGGATTTCAGTCAGGCATTTGACAGGGTCCCACATGGCAGACTGGTCAGGAAAGTGAGATCGTATGGGATACAGGGGCAGGTGGTGAGTTGGATCCAAAATTGACTCAGCGATAGGGAACAAACAGTAATGGTCGATGGGTTTTTTGTGACTGAAAAATGGTTTCCAGTGGCGTTCAGGGCTCAATGTTGGGACCCCTTGCTGTTTATTGTATATATTAATAATTTTGATTTAAATGTGGGATGCATGATTGGGAAATTTGCACATGACACAACAATTAGCTGTGTAGTTGATAGTGAAGAGGATAGTCGTCGACTCCAGAATGATATCAATGGTTTGGTTGAGTGGGTGCAAAAGTGGCAAATGGAATTCAATCCGGAAAAACGAAACGTTCTGCAGTTAGGGAGGGCAAACAAAGAAAAGAATACTCAGTAAACAGGAAGTTATTGAGAGGGGCAGAAGAAGTGAGATGCAGTGCATGTCCACAGGTCCTTGAAGGTGGCGGATCAGGTAGATGGGGGGGGTGGGGGGTGGGGGTTGGGGGGGGCGGGGGTGGTGGTCAAGAAAGCATATTGGATGAGGTATGGAATACAAAAGCATGGATTTAATGCTGGAACTGTATAAAACGCTGGTTAAGCCACAGCTGGAGTTTTGTGTATAGTTTTGGTCACCATATTACAGGAAGGAGATAATTGCTCTGGAGAGAGTACAGAGGAGATTTACAAGAGTGTTGCCAGGGCTTGAAAATTGCAGCTATGAGGAGAGATTGGATAGGTTGGGGTTGTTTTCCTTGGAACAGAGGAGAGGCTGAGGGGTGACCTAATTGAGGTGTACAAAATTATGAGGGGCCTAGACAGGGTAGACTTGAAAGATTTGTTTACCCTAGCTGTGGGATCAACTACCAGGGGGCATCGATTTATGGCAATTGGTAGAAGGATTAGAGGGGACATGAGGAAAAACTTTTTCACCCAGAGGGTGGTGGGTATCTGGAATTCACTGCCTAAGTTGATGGTTGAGGCTGAAACTCTCAGTTCATCTAAACGGTACCTGGATCTGCATCTGTAGTGCTGTAACCTGCAAGGCTATGGACTGGGTGCTGGAAAGTGGGATTAAAATGAGCGGCTAGTTTCTTTTTTCTCTTTTTCGCCAGTGGAGACATAATGGGCTGAATGGCCTCTTTCTGCACCATAAATTTTCTATGGTTCTATGGAGGCCAAAACTGCACACACTATTCGAGATATGGTCTCAACAATGCCCTGTATAACTGAAGTATAACATCCTTACCTTTATGTTCAGTTCCTTTCATAATAAAGGATAGTATTCCTTTAGCCTCTTGGTTACGTGCTGTACCTGCATGCTAATGTTTTGTGACTCTTGCACGAGAAACCTCTGCACCTCGGAATTCTGCAGTTGTTCTCTGTTTAAATAATACTCGGCTTTTTTATTCTTCCTTCCAAAGCGAACAACTTCACATTTTCCCACATTATATGCTACCTGCCAAATTTTTGCCCACTTGTTCAACTTACCTATATCCATCTGCAACTTCCTTATGTCTTCCTCACAACATACTTCCCCACCTATCTTTGTGTCGTCTACAAATTTAGCTACCATGCCTTCACTCCCCTCAACTAAGTCACTGATACAAATTGTAGAAAGTTATCCATTGATAACAGGTTACTGAACCTCTGAGAAGCATCACACGTGAAACAGGTTCACACCCAACTGACATACACACACACACACACACACACTTTCTCTCTCGTACACATGGCTGAATTTTATGCCTCACAGGCGGGCATATACCTGAGCCAATCGGGTGTAAAATAACGCGAAATGATGCCAGGCAAGTGTCCCGAGGTCATCCCACACTCGCGCGATATTTCGGTTGGTGGGTGCACGCAAAAGTCAGAAGCGCGCCTGCCAACAATTAAGAGGGTAACTTAGCTCATTAACAGCTCAGTTGGCTCCAATTTTTCATTGCCTATCCAACCTTATGATTGGTGGGTGAGCAAATCAGCCAGGAGGACTATGCATTTTTCACTAAACCTCATCCACGGGTGGGATGAGGTCTCTGTGATGAAACAAAATATAAATAAATTTCTGTGGACAGCATTTTCAGCAGGTTCAATTTTCAGGCGGCCGATTATGATGCAATGGACACTTTTTTTCAGCTTTTGAAACCTTTAATTTTTTGCTTTTTTTCAGGTCTTTTCAGCTCCCTGAGGCAGCTCCCAGCCTTCAGGGAGTTTTCTCTCAGCGCTGGTCCACGCCTTTCGTTGACATCATCGGCCCGCCCTCTTCCCACCCCCATCCCCGGCAGCGCTGAGATCTTCAGCACACACTTCACGTTGGCTGACCGTTAATTGGCCGGCCGGCATGAAATCGTGGAAGGGGGCCAGTTGTGGTCAGCGGTTCATTGCCCAGCTGATCCTGGGCCAGCCGATTGTGCCCACCTGCCAAGCTGAATATTCAGGCCACACACTCTGTCTCACACACACACAAACACAACCGAATTTTCCGCTCCCATTGGCAACAGTCATCATGGTGGGTGTGAGCAGACAATATGGCGAGAAGACTGAAATTGGTTTTACGCTGTCATAAAACTAGTTTGCGATCGTCCACTCCACTCAACAATGGTGGGCCATGTTTCCTGGCGCTGCACACTGGGAACCTAACTTCAATACCTTAGCATCTCATTATAAGCCCTGCTTGTTGAATCATCCCCCCCTGTGCTGGATCACCCAGGGAACATCAGCGTGATTGCACTCTGATGTGTTTCACAGCTGTACATAAGCATCGTGCAGCTGGCGAGCTGCACTTTGCTCGGGACTTTGGGGTTTGTTTGCCTACCTTGCTTCAGGCAGCACTTGCAGTCACCAGCGCCAGGCTTCACAGGCAGCACCACATCACTGTTAGGGGGGCTCACGGGCAGGTCTCTACCCACCAGGTCAGCCGTAAGGTGTGGGTGGCTTTTCAATGGCTGCAGGATTAGGACTTGCGTAGGGAAGGGGGAGAAGTGGCCTCAGGCAAGAGAAGAGGCTGCAGGGCGAGGGTTGTACTGGGGAAGGAGGGTATCCCAGGGTGTGTGTGTGGGGGCACATGTTGATCTGTGCAAGTGGCCTCAAGATGGTGAGGGCTGAGGAGGCCAACCTCTTCTGTGCAGCATTGGCACTGACCACCCCTGCCCCCGTCCGTCAAGCCGGAGCGGAGAGATTGATGGGCCTCCTGCGGCCAGAGCAGGGGTGGAGGACATCATGGTGGACCTCCAATAGGCATTCCAGTGACGGGTCACTGAACTCTACTTGGCTTTCAAGGCCATGTCTTCACTGGAGCAGTCCTGGGCTGTAAGCATTGAGAACTGCGTGTGTGTGTGTGTGTGTGTGTGTGTGGCTGCAGTTTAGGTATGGCACCCGGAGTGAGGAAACGATGAGGTAACAGCGAGGCGGGCGAATCAGAGACCGTCCACCAGTGACATGGCGCATCTCCTGTGGCTGCATAATTAATGAGGTGGGAAGTGGAGAATACGACGTGAAAACCCACCATTGTGGCCGGCAAGTAAAACATCTTTTTTCACACCCATTACTGCACTGAGCGCAAGTCTGGGATCATTCTGCCCATAGACACATGCGTGCACGCATGTACACATACACACACACATGCATGTGCACACACATGCACAGATACACAAACACAGATACACATGTGCTAATCACACACATAGGTGTATACACACACACACACACAGACACACACACTCATATACACACATACTCAGGTCATGCGTACAGTGGTATACATTCTCTTTCTCTCGCGCGCGCGCACACACACACACACACACACACACACACACACACACACACACACACACACACACACACACACACACACATACACACACAGTCAGCAGGACTCACTGCTTTGAATTCAGGAGCAGGAACTATTCTTCACTAATCTCGAGCAGGGTGATGCTACGATTAGCTGGGTATTCCTACACCTAATAGCTATCCAGTCATTCCCTCCCTTCCCCCGCATCCCCAACTCCTTACGTAGGAACATCAGCTCAAAAAGCTTTGAGCCCCCCATGACCAAATAGCTGCTGGCATTCAGAAAACTACAAACAAAAACAGTGGCCTTCATAAATGTTTTATTTCTTATATGTATTATGTACAAAACGAGTGAACAACTCTAGCCAGCGCTGCATATCAAATCCAGTGCCCAAAGGGTTACGCCTGCACAGCCTTTTTTGCTGCTGTGATTCAGTGGAAGGCCAGTAATGCTCCAGCCTGCAGGAAGCAGGTTACTGGGTCACAATGAGCCTGTATGCAGAACCCCTGCAGGAGTAGGTCAGTGTGCTTGCCAGATTTTTCATGATTTTTCATGTGATTTCTGCAAAAGCTAAAACCCACGCCAGAGATGATGCAAAAGATATCATTCTTAAACAGAACATAATTTGGTTCAAATCTTTTACAGAGAATTACATAAAATGCAATGGTTTCCTGAGTAACTCCAGCACCACAGTCCTCAGCCAATTCAATCCGTTCCAGGTGATGTCAGGAAACAGCTGAGCACACTGGACACAGCAAAGGCTATGGGCCCTGGCTACATCCCGCGTGGAGTAGCGAAGATTTTTGTTGCAGAACCGCACCCCTAGCCAAGCCGTTCCACTGCAGCTACAACACTGGCACCCACCCAACAATGTGGAAAACTGCCCAGCTATGGCAAAGCAGAAGAAATCCAATCCGGCCAATCCAGCCAATTACCGCCCCATCGGTCTACTCCGATCATCAGTAAAGTAATGGAATGGGTTATCGACAGGGCTATCAAGCAGCACTTGCTTAGCAATAACCTGCTCACTGATGCCCAGTTTGGGATCCTGCCAGGGCCACTCAGCTCCTGACCTCATTACAGCCTTGGTTCAAACATGGACAAAAGAGCTGAACTCCCGAGGTGAGGTGAGAGTGAATGCCCTTGACATCAAGGCCGCATTTGACCAAGTGTGGCATCAAAAAGCCCGAGCAAAACTGGAGTCAATAGGAATCAGGGAAAATTCTCCACTGCTTCTAGTCATACCTGGCACAAAGGAAGATGGTTGAGGTTGTTGAAGGTCAATCATCTCAATGCCAGGACATCACTGCAGGAGTTCCTCAGGGTAAAGTCCTAGGCTCAACCATCTTCAGCTGCTTCATCAATGACCTCCCTTCCATCATAAGGTCAGAAGTGGGGATATTCACTGATGATTGCACAATGTTCAGCACAACTCTTAACTCCTCAAATAATAAAGCAGTCTCTGCTGGCATGCAGCAAGGCCAACAAGTGAGAATCCAACCTTCGCCCCTTGACATTCAATGGCATTACCATCACTGAATCCCCCACTATCAACATCCTGGGGGTTACCATTGACCAGAAACTGAACTGGACTAGCCATATAAATACTGTGGATACAAGAGCAGGTCAGAGGCTGGGAATCCTGCAGCGAGTAACTCACCTCCTAGCTCCCCAAAGCCTGTCCACCATCTACAAGGTACAAGTCAAGATTGTAATGGAATACTCCCCACTTGCCTGGATGAGTGCAGCTCTAACAACACTCAAGAAGCTGGGCACATCCAGGACAAAGCAGCCTGCTTGATTGACACCACATCCACAAACATTCATTCCCTCCACCACTGACGCGCAGCAGCAGTATGTACCATCTACAAGACGCACTGCAGCAACTCACCAAGGCTCCTTCGACAGCACCTTCCAATGCCCATAACCTCCACCATCTAAAAGGACAAAGGCAGTATATGCATGGGAACACCATCACCTGGAAGTTCCACTCCAACCTACACACCATCCCGACTTGGAAATATATCGCCATTCCTTCACTGTCGCTGGGTCAAAATCCTGGAACTCCCTCCCTAACAGCACTGTGGGTGTACCTACACCACATGGACTTCAGCAGTTCAGGAAGGCAGCTCACCACCACCTTCTCAAGGGTAACCAGGGATGGACAATAAGCTCTCACATCCCATAACTGAATAAAAACAAGTTTACAGCACAGAAACAGGCCATTCACCCCAACAGACCAGCCCTGATGTTTGTATGCCACATGTACCTCCTCCCAACTTTCATCGTCTAACCCTAACAGAGAAGAGAGCTTTTGTTGGATAAATCTGGAACGACTTTTTTACTCTCTTCTCACTGCAGGTCCTCAGTATCATTTTTTCTATGGTCATTTGTCATAAATGAACTAATGTGGTGTGTGTTAGTGGTTTATTTAACAACGTGGACACTAGCTCTGTCTGATCCTGTCCTCATTTAACATCCAGATGCAATCTTTTCAGTCCAGCTAACAAACAGGAGGAAATAAAGCAACGGTTACATTATCCACACATTGTCAGAGAATTAAGGATTAATACCTCACATATAAAGACACAAATATTTCAAGTGACAGTTGCATTTGAAAACATGGCAACTTACTAAGTCAGTGGCTTTCTGCAATAGTTAAAAATCATAGAGACATAGAGTTATAGAGGTCTACAGTACAGAAAAAGACTCTTCGGCCCATTGAATCTGCGCCGGTCAAACAAGTACCTAACTATTCTAATCCCATTTTCCAGCACGAGACCCATAGCCTTATATGCCTTGGTCATTGCAAGTGCACATCCAAATACTTCTTAAATATTATGAAGGTTTCAGCTTCTACCACCCTTTCCGACAGTGAGTTCCAGATTCCCACCACCCTCTGAGTGAAAAAATTCTTCCTCACATTCCCCTTAAACCTCCTGTCCCTTACCTTAAATCTATGCCTCCTGGTTATTGATCCCTGCACCAAGGGGAAAAGTTCCTTCCTGTCTACCCTATCTATGCCCCTCATAATTTTATACACCTCTATCACATTCCCCCTCGATCTCCTCTGTTCCAGAGAAATTAACCCCAGTATATCTAATTTCTCCTCATAATTAAAACTCTCCAGCCCAGGCAACATCCTGGTAAATCTCCTCTGCTCTCTCTCTAGTGCAATCACATCCTTCCTATAATGCAGATTCCAGAACTGCACGCATGAAAAGAAGCACGAAACATTATTAAGGTTTAACAAGTTCTTTAATAGATCATTTTTCAAGTACTTGAAGAATACTGGACCTTACCCTAACCCTAACCAAACAGGATAACAGCAAGGTGCTTATGGTATAACCAGCATCCAACAGGCCCTGATCTGATAGGTAAACACAGCAGCCAGACCCATTACCTGGAATCAATCTGCACAACTCCAACCATTCAGTAGAACTCACTCACTACCATCATCTACCATGTGCACCATAGATTTTAGATTTAACGTGCAGAAAGAACGCCCATTTCTATAGTGTCTTTCACAACCTCTTGATGTCCCAAAGTGCTTTACAGCCAATGGAATACTTTTGAGCTGAGTCACTGTTGTAGTGTGGAAAATGCGGCAGCCAATTAGCACAGAGGATCTGGTGTTTGGGATCACAGAATTCAGGACTGGCCTATTATTTGATAGTAATTATGTCTTAATAACATGCCTGGGCACAGTCAAACCATTGAGAGTCCAGTTCAGGCATGTCCCCATCCCAGCTGCAAATGGTTTCCTGGTAAACAAAACCCACACATTTCTGGCACAACTGCATTCTGCCACAGTATGTCAGCACTTGTTGAATAACCAAGATGGTTAGGTAGTTTCAATCCCCACAATAAAGAGTGTCCTTGAATCCCATCAAGTCACAGCTTCTCCTCAGTCTTATTGACTTGTAGATGTAACATCATTTATCTAAGAAGATATTTCTTTCTCTGAAGTGATTTCCTCTCATCAATCCTGTGCCTAAACCAGGGCAACTATGCAAGGATCTTCAACTGGTGATTTCTGAGGTCGTGAATTTGACCTGAAATTGACAAGGCAATCACTAGATTTGAGATACTGCAACTTAAAACTGTTTCTCTTTTGCTTAAAAGGCAGTAAAGTAGCTTCACGCTCATGCCAATGGTCAGACCGTAATGTTGGGGTCATGTATAGTAGCAGATCTGTACTGTCTCTGCCATGCCAACAAATTCTTAATACTGTTATTAGGTGCAAAGTTTGAAAACGTCCATTCCCAACCAAATCCTCCCTTAGGATGCAGTCCAAGTGAGATCCTCATTAGTATAGAGAGTCACTGTCATTACAGCACAGAAGGAGGTCATAGCGGCCAACAGGAGGCCAGGGTTCAGTTTCCTCATGGTGGGCCAAATGGCCTCCTTTTGTACTGTACTAGTCTGTGTTTCTAAGCAAACACTATTGTGGGTTAGAATCTCCTTCCATTTATGGTAAAATCTCATGAATTACATTCTGTTGAAACCCAAGTTCTGCTCCTCCACCCTCTGCTCACAGGGCTTTTCTGATTTATAGAAGCTCAGTTTCACTGATCTTAGGATGTAACAATTGAAATATTACTGGTGCAATGAGCCCTGTGTGAAAAAATAATACTCTTTTAATATCAGTTATTGTAAGGGAAATTGAATACAAAAGTAGGGAGGTTATGCTTCAGTTATACAGAGCACTAGTGAAACTACATCCGGAGTATTGGGTACAGTATAGGTCTCCTTATTTAAGGAAAGATGTAAATGCATTAGAAACTGTTCAGAGAAGGTTTACTAGACTAATACCTGGAATGGGTGAGTTGTTTTATGAGGAAAGGTTGCATAGGCTAGGCTTGTTTCTGCTCGAGTTTAGAAGAGTAAGATGCGATTTGATTGAAACATAGGGATCTTGACAAGGTGGATGTGGAGAGGATGTTTCCTTTTGTGGGAGAATCTAGAACAATGGGTCACTGTTTACAAATAAGGGGACACCCATTTAAAACAAAGATGAGGAGAATATTTTTCTCTCAGAGGGTCGTGAGTCTTTGGAACTCTCTTCCTGAAAAGACGGAGGAAGCAGCGTCTTTAAATATTTTTAAGGCAAAGGTGGATAGATTCTTGAAAAGCAAAGGGGTGATAGGTTATCGGGGGTAGGCAAGATGCAGATTTGAAATTACTATCAGATCAGCGATGGTGTTATTAAACAGTGTAGCAGACTCGAAGGGCAGAATGGCCTCCTGCTTCTTGTTCGTATGTTTGTAAGTCCCCTGAGATCGGCCCAGTATTTGTGATAAAAGTCGGAAGCAGTTCTTAACCAATGTCCAATTGGCTAAAAATGTAATTAAAGAATCGTAGCCCCCAAGATGCTGATAAAGGGGTGTTCAATGATGGCAATGCCATTGAATGTCAAGGTGATGGTTGATTCTCTGTTGTTGGAGACGGTTATTGCCTGATACTTATGTGGTGTGAATTTTACTTGCCACTTATCAGCCCAAGCCTGGATGTTGTCCAGGTCTTGCTGCATATGGGCATGGACTGCTTCAGTATCTGAGGAGATCACTGCCTGAAAGGGTGGTAGAGGCAGAAACCCTCATAATACTTAAGAAGTATTTGGATGTGCACTTGCGATGCCATGGCATACAAAGCTATGGGCCTAGTGCTGGAAAATGGGATTAGAATAGTTAGGTATTTGTTTCACCAGAGCAGACTCGATGGGCCTTTTTCTGTGCTGTAGACCTCAATGACTGTATGATCATATGACCTTTCATCAAAACTGGAAGATGAACAGCCTCTAAAGACCAAAAAGAAGTTTGAAGAACAGTAGCTCATCATCCTACTCGGCACTTTGCAGCTGTCTGGCCTTAAGATTGATTTAATCAAATGCAGATCTTGTACCACGTTTCTCATTTTCCCTCCGACAGCAGATGCTGGTAATGTAGGAAACGGTTACCAGTCCTTCAGGGGTATGGGGGAGGTTGTGTGTTGGTTCTTGAGATAAGATTCCTCTCGTCCTTGGGCAGACGGGTACTTGACTCCATTGGTATCTATCTAACATTTTGACCCCCTCTTGGACCCCTGGAGCCTACTTCATTTTTTAAAATAACTCGTTTAGGACAGAGAGACTGGGTAGAGAAGTAATAAAAACAATGTTTTATTCAATCAGTCTTTTAAAGCATAATTAAAATGAAAGTAAATTATTGAATCATGATTGATTTTCATTACTTTGAAAACTATGAGATGTACTTTGAGACTTGAACTCACTCTAGTGAGGCTCCTCTGCGATCGACCTATAAAAGAAATAGTACAGTACCCACCAAAGCACCAAATGATGTTTGCTCAGCTCAGCTCAGTTTACCAAGTGAGCTGTGAGATGTCAGCAGACACCAATATTCCTGACCAGGTGAGAGAAAGCCAACTGGTTATGGAGCACTGGAGTCAGCCAACCCTACAGCCAACCCTGTTAACTAGCATGGGTTGATGTGTGAGAATGTTTGCAGTTACTTCAAAGCCTTCAGCATATAACCCTAAAAAACATTTTTCAGTGTCTCAAGTGTATTAGAGCCATGTGCCCTGCTAACCTGAGGATGAGGCCAATATCTTGTTGTAAATGCTTTGTCATTTCTTCAAAAGATATCCTCAGTTACTTTTGCACGGGATCTGTGGAAGGCTCAACTAAGGTGACATACTCACTACTTTTTCTTTCAAATGCTGGCTCTCCAGGTCTCCCTCCTCTCCCACTCCTACATTTTCAGCTATCGATTAAGCATAAATTAATAAATTAAGACATACTTAAAAACATTGACTTTGAACTGCATCAATTAAAGCTGCTCCCAGGCTAAAGATGCTGAAATTGGTTCCAAAAGTCCTGAGTGTTGTTAAAATGACAATGAACACTGGCTATGTGTTACATTTTATGTAATGAGCTACTAATATACACCCATTATCCATATGATTTGTGCAGCATTTTTATACACTGACAGTTCCAAATAACCATGTTTCCTGCAACTATATGCTTGAATCCCTCCAATAAGGTTTCTGCCCAATCAAACTGTCCTAAGAAAACTCAAAGGATATCCTCTGTGCCTGCAACTAATAACGCACTTTCCTTCCTCAGCTTCTCTGTAGGCTTCAACATAGTTGGCATTGGTTGGTCACATCACCTGTCTCCCCTCTAATGTCCAGTTCGATGGCACTGCTGTTGTTTGGTTCCTTTCTAAAATAGAAAGACATGGAAGTTACAACATGGAAACAGGTCATTCAAACCAGCCAGACATTAACAGTTGGAGACGATTAACAGTTAATGTTTTGGAAAAAAACAGTCCTAATTGGATTTCCATGTCCTATTCCTATATCTCTTTGCCCCTCTTTCCTTCATCCACCTGTGAAATCTAATCTTGAATGTTAACACAGTTACTGCCTCATCCACAAACCCTCAAAGAGAATTCCACAGATCGCAACTCTCTGAAGCGGTTTATCATTACTTCTGTTTTAAAACTCCTACATTTAATCTCCTGTCTATGGTCCCTCAATAACTCAATACAGGAAACAGATTGATTCTGACTACCACATCCCAATTTATTATGATTTTAAGTATTTATGCTATATAAAATACACAGAAACAGGCCATTCAGCTTAACTTCTAATCTGCGTTATTCAAACAAAAATCTAACCTTTTAACTTTCTTTTAACTGCTTTCCTCACAACCGGGCAGGATCTTAGCGAATCTGCCTTATAGCCTCTTTAATGCCTCAATATCCTTTTTATAGTCCAGAGCCCTCACTGCACACGATATTCTAATAGGTCTTAATTAGGTTTTATATAGGTTCATCATCATTTCTTGATGTTTGTGTTTTATATCTCATGATAAAACTTACAATTCTATTCATTTGTTATCCCCTAATCAACCTGTGGTTCTGCCTTTATCGTCCTGTGAACCTTTAGTTCCTACTCCCTCTACTCTTACACAGCACTGAATGTACTTCCATTCAATAATTGCTGTGATTACTTTGTTTACTCAAATGCATCCGTTTACACTTACATTGAATTCCATCTGCCAATTTTTAGCCATTGCCCATTTTATTAATATCACTTTGCAGCTTCCTTTGATCTTCTAAGAATTAACTACATGTTCCATCTTGATACAATCTCAAAACTTTGACAGCTCAAGTCTGGAATGCACTGCCTGGAAGTGTGGGTGGAGGCAGGTTCAATCAAAGCATTCAAGGGGGCATTAGATAATTATTTGAATAGAAGCAACGTGCAGGGTTACAGGGATAAAACAGGAGAATGGTACTAAGTCACGATGCTGACACATTGGACCGAATGGCCTCCTTCTGCTCCATAATAATTTTGTGATTCTATGCATGGAATAAAAGCAGAAAATGCTGGAAATACTCAGCAGGTCTGGTAGCAGCCACGGAAAGAGAAACATTTAACATTTCAAGTCAAGGACCTTTCTTCAGAACATTTCAAATTTCCAGTGTCTGCAGCATTTTGCTTTTGTTTATCTGAAGATGTGACTTTAGCTTCTACATGCATACTGATGACAGCCACTCTACCTCTCCTCCACCTCTATCTCGAGCCTTCCATTGCCTCTTGGTGTTTACTTGTTTGACATTCAGTTTTGAAAGCATCACAATTTCATGCATTTAAACATTGGGAAAACTAAAGTAATCATCTTCAATCCCTGCACAACTCCTTACCCTTGCAATTGATTCCACCCCACTTCCTTGGCCACCTTCTGATGTTGAACCAGATTGTTCAGAACCCTTGTTGTCCTAAATGCAAACCCTCTTGTCGCCACTGGTTTGCATTGGGTTCCAAACACACATCATTTCCAATATAAAATTCTGATTCACATTAGAAATTCCTTTATGATCTTACTCCTCTGTATAATTGGAACATTTTCCAAGCCTTCAATACTCTTCAACATATACTTGCATTAGGAGCAGAGCAGAGAAGGTGATTTTTTGGGTGAAGGGGTTATTTTATGAAAATAGGTTGAGCCTGTATCTTTTGGAGTTTAGAAGAACGAGAGATGATCTTATTGCGAACAAACAAATTAGGAGCAGGAGTAGGCCACTCAGCCCCTCAAGCCTGTTCTACCATTCAATAAATTCATGACTGATCTGAATGTAACCTCAATCCCACATTACTGCCAACCCCTGATAACCTTTCGTCACTTTGTTTATTAATAATTTATCTACCTCTGCCTTAAAAATATTCAAAGACTCTGCTTCCACCACCTTTTCAGAAAGAGTTCCAAAGACTCACAACCCTCTGAGAGAAAACATTTCTCCTCATTTTTAGAGGGTGACCCTCTAAATCTAGTTCTAGATTCTCCCACAAAAGGAAACATCATCACCACATCTACCCTGTCAAGACCCCTCAGGATCTTATAGATTTCAATTAAGTCGCCCTTTACTCTTTTAAATTCCAGTGGATACAAGCCTAACCTGTCCAGCCTTTCCTCATAAGACAACCCACCTATTCCTGGTATTAGTGTTGTAAACCTTCCCTGAACTGCTTCTAATGCATTTACATCTTTCTTTAAATAAGGAAACCAGTACTGTTCGCAATATTCCAAATATGGTCTCACCAATGTCCTGTACAACTGAAGCGAATCCTCCCTACTTTTGTAATCAATTCTCCTCACAGTAAATGATAACATTCCATTAGATTTCCAAATTACCTGCTGTACCTGCATACCAGCCTTTTGTGACTCATGCACCAGGACACCCAGATCCCTCTGAATCTCAGAGCTCTGCAATCTCTCACCATTTAGATAATAAGCTTCTTTTTTTATTCTTCCTGCCAAAATGAACAATTTCACATTTGCCCAAATTAGACTCCAATTGCCAGATCTTTGCCCACTCACTGAACATATCTCTTGTCCCTTTGTAACCTTTTTATGTCCTCTTCACAATTTAATTTCCTACCTGTCTCTGTCGTCAGCAAAATTAGCCACCATTCCTTCGGTCCCTTCATCCAAGTCATTTATATAAAGTGTAAAAAGTTGAGGCCCCAGCACTGATCCCTGTGACATACCACTCATCATATCCTGCCAACCAGAAAAAGACCCATTTATGCCAACTCTCTGCTTCCTGTTAGCTAGCCAATCTTCTATCCATGCCAATATGTTACCCCTTACACCATGAGCTTTTATTTTCCACACAAACTTTTGATGTGGCATTTATATTGAAACATATAAGATCCTGCTGGCACTTGACAGGGTTTTTGCAAAGAGAGTGATCCCCTTGTGGAACAGACCAGAACTAGGGGATACAGTTTAAAATACGGGGTCCCCCATTAAGGTGGAGGTGAGGAGAATTTTTTCTCTCTCACAGAGTCATTGGTCTGTGGAATTCCCTTCCCCAGCGAGCAGTGGAGGCAGAGTCATTGAACATTTTTAAGAAGAAGTTAAATAGAACCTTGGTTAACAAGGAGGTAGGTACGAAAGTGGAATTGAGGCCACATATCAGATCAGCCATGATCTTATCAAATGAGGGAGCAGGCTCAAGGGGCCGAATGGTCTATTCCTGCTCCTATTCGTATGTCCACATGTTAGTATAGACATGGTCAGTTTGCTGATTGTGTCATGATCTTTATTGCGTTTAATCAAAGCACCAACTGATAGCACAACTTTGTGGCATGAGTACTGTTGAATTATTCAATAATTACAAATTTGAACCAAATCTAAGTCTTATTTTTGTTTTGCTTTTGGTAAGCTCGACATGGCAATAAGTTAAATAAACAGAATACAAACAAACAGGTCACACGCTGTCCAGAGTTGGTACCCTCCAGCCATTATACAACGCCTTTTCAGGTAGCGTAATGCTGAACACTAAACATCGCTGCCTATTTAAACGTTACTAAGATTCCCCCCAAGTGCCTTGTAGTCGGCTTTCTTACACAATGACTTCTCCAGTCAGTGACAAACTCAAGTGTTAGAATAAAAACAAAAAAATGCTAGAAATACTCAGCAGGCCAGGCAACACCTACCGAGAGAAGCAGTTAACGTTTCATCAGAACCGAGAAAAGGTAGAAACGTGGCAGGTTTCAAGCAAGTGAAGGCTGTGGGGGAGTTTGGCGGGGGAGGGGGGAAGGTATTGGAAGCTTTAAAGGTGTGAGACCAACTTCTCTAAAAGCTTTTTTAAATAATTATCTCCAGCAATGCAATTTGGCACCCAGAAGTTAATCACTCATTGCTTGTGAAACTGGAGGGGGGTGGGTCTGGAGTCAATCACACCACAGTAGTTTGCAGATGCTTTTTCTAATTTCTGAAAACGCTTTATTTAACACTTGTATTTCAGTCAAAGTGAATCTACAAAACAAATCTTTAATTTAAAATGTATAAAGTCAATGCATCCTTAAGTCTCCCATTCCTGGGGGTAAAACCTTAATATGAAATCAGCAGGAAAGAATCATCCACACGTTCATGTACCTTAAAAATGTTGATTCTTGTAATGGATTATAAACTGGAAAATGCCATTTTTTCCCTCATAATCCCAAATTGCCACCTAGGGACTAGACAGACAATTTGCATCAACTGTCTGCAAATCCACAGGAAACCAATTCCATAGTGAATTACTCAAAATCAGTTCAAAACCACAAATAGGGGCAGCTTCTGCTATGAGGGATCATCAGATGATAAAGATTGCAGGAAAATGTAGCCAGTGGCAACATTCACACCCACGTTCAGAGACTGAACAGAGAATCCATCAGCTTCCGCCTTTAAAATAAGAACAGAAAATACTGTGAACTAGAAATTCAGCTCCATTGAGCTGCTCCATTGGAAGCTGGGAAGGGTGTTAATGTGGGCGTTAGTGCACCGCAACTATCCCAATTGGCCAGGTTGTGACACAAAACAGGTTCTGCTGATTTGTTGCAAATTCTCATAACTTTGTCAGCAGAGGTCCACTGGACACATGCCCTATCCATTCACTATTATATTCCAATATTAACTGGGATAGTTTTAGTGTGAAAGGAATGAAGGGAATAGAATTCCTAAGGTACATTCTGAAGAGCTTTTTTGGCCAGTATGTATGTAGCAAGTCCAACAAAAAACGGTGCAATTCTGGACTTAATTTTAGAAAATGAAGCTGGACAGGAGAAAGGAGTGACATGGGGGGAGCATTTTGATGGTAGTGATCAGAATTCAGTTAGTTTTAACCATAATTTAAAAAAGGACAAATATAGAACAGGAGGTAAGGTTCTAAATTGGGGGAAGGCCAATTTTGCTAAACTGGGCATTGATTCAGCAAAAGTGGACTAGGAACAGCTACTTGAAGGTGAATCAGTGTCAGAGCAGAGGGAGGCAGTCAAAGGGGAGATTCAAGGGTTCTGAGTATCACAGAATCACAAAATTTTAATGGCACAGAAGGAGGTTATTCAGCCCTTCGTGTCTGCACCAACTCTCCAAATGAGTGTTATGACCTAGTGCCTTTGCCCTGCCTTTTCCCTGTACCCCTGCACATTGTTTCTATTCAAAGATGTAAGCATGTTCCCACAAAGAAAAAGGGTGAGGCAGCCTGATCTCAAGCCCCTGGATGTCAAGGAGTTTACAGGGAAAGATAAGGAAGAAAAGGAAAGCTTATGTCAGAGAACCGAGAACTCAATACTACAGAAAATTGAGAGGAGTATAGAAAGTGCAGGGATGAAATCAAAAAAATTAGGAATGCAAAGAGAGGGCATGAAAGAATATTGGCAAGGGAAACCAAGGAGAACCCAAAGATGTTTTATCAATACATTAAGAGTAAGAGGGTAACTAAGGAAAGAGAAGGGCCCATAAAATATCAAAAAGGTAACCTACGAATAGAGGTGGAAAATGTGAATATGGTTCTTAATGAATACTTTGCTTCTGTCTTCACAAAAGAGATGGACAATGCAGACATTGTAGTTAAGGAGGAGGAGTATGAAATATTGGATGTGATAAACATAGAGAGACAGGAAGTATTAAGAGGGTTTGCAACCTAGAAAGTGGATGAATCACCAGGGCCAGATGAAATATATCTCAGGCTGTTAAAGGAAGCCAGGGAGGAGATAATGAATGCCATGACCATCATTTTCCAATCCTCGTTGGATGCAGGAGTGGTGCCGGAGGATTGGAGGACAGTTACTGTTGTACTTTTAGCTTAACATCCGTCATTGGGAAAACATTAAGGTCTATTATAAAGGATATAATAGCAGGGCATTTAGAAATGTATAATATAATCAAGCAGAGTCAGTATGGCTTCACAAAGGGGAAATCATGCCTGACAAATTTATTAGAATTCTTTGAGAAGGTAACAAGCAGGATAGATAAAGGGGAACCAGTAGATGTAATATATTTGGATTTCCAAAAGGCATTTCATAAGGTAATGCACATAAGGCTTCTTAATAAGAGCCTATGGTGTTGGGGGTAGTATATTAGCAAGGATAGAGATTTGGCTAACTCATAGAAGGCAGAGAGTTGGGATAGGGGGAATTTTCAGGATGGCAACCTGTAACTAGTAGAGTGCCACAGGGATTAGTGTTGGGGCCACAATTAATGACTTAGATGAGGGAAGTGAATGTACTATCACCAAGTTTGTGGATGACACAAAAATAGGTAGGAAGGCAAGTGGTGAGGATGATACAAAGAGTCTACAGAGGGATATAAACAGGTTAAGTGAGTGGGCAAAAACTTGGCAAATGGAATATAATGTGGGAAAATGTGAGGTTTTGCATTTTGGCAGGAAGAATACAGGAGCTGAATATTATCTAAATGGAAATAGACTAGAGAAGGCTGCAGCACAGAGGGATTTAGAGTCATAGAGGTCTACAGCACAGATAAAGGCCCTCCAGCCCATCAAGTCTGCGCCGGTCAAACAAGTACCTAACTATTCTAACCCCATTTTCCAGCACTAGGCCCATAGCCTTGTATGCCTTGGCATCGCAAGACACATCCAAATACTTCTTAAATGTTATGAGGGTTTCTGTCTCTCCCACCTTTTCAGGCAGTGAGTTCCAGATTCCCACCATTCTCTGGGTGAAAAAATTCTTCCTCACATCCCCTCTAAACCTCCTGTCCCTTACCTTAAATCTATGTCCCCTGGTTATTGATCCCTCCACCAAGGGGAAAAGTTCCTTCCTGTCTACCCTATCTATGTCCCTCATAATTTTATACACCTCAATCATGTCCCCCCTCGATCTCCCCTGCTCCAGAGAAAATAGCCCCAGTCTATCCAATTTCTCCTCATAACTAAAACTCTCCAGCCCAGGCAACATCCTGGTAAATCTCCTCTGCACTATCTCTAGTGCAATCACATCCTTCCTATAATGCAGATTCCAGAACTGCATGCAATACTCTAGCTGTGGCCTAACCAGTGTTTTACACAGTTCTAACATAACCTCCCTGCTCTTATATTCTATGCCTCAGCTAATAAAGGCAAGTATCCCATTTCCCTTCTTAACCATCTTATCTACCTGTCCCGCTACCTTAAGGGACCAGTGGGCATGCACACCAATGTTCCTCCAATCCTCAGTAATTCCCAGGGTCCTACCATTCATTGTGTATTCCCGTGTCTTGTTTGTCCTGCCCAAATGCATCACCTCACACTTATCAGGATTAAATTCCATTTGTCACTGATCAGCCCATCTGACCAGCCCATCTATATCCTCCTGTAATCTAAGGTTATCCTCCTCACTACTTACCCCCCAACCAATTTTCGTGTCATCCGCGAACTTATTGATCAACCCTCCTACATTCAAGTCTAAATCGTTTATATATACCACAAACAGCAAGGGACCCAACACCGATCCCTGTGGAACCCCACTGGACACAGGCATCCAGTCACAAAAACACCCCTCGACCATCACCCTCTGCTTCCTGCCACTCAGCCAATTCTGGATCCAATTTGTCAAATTGCCTTGGATCCCATGGGCTCTTACCTTCGTTATCAGTCTCCCATGTGGGACCTTATCAAAAGGGAATCTAGCAAGCTGGTTACTAAATTGCCTCAGTGGCAGGAAACAAAGGGTAATAGTTGATGGTGTCTTTGTGACTGGAAAGCTGTTTCCAGCAGCATTCTGCAGGGCTCAGAACTAGGTCTCCTGCTTTTTGTGGTATATTCTAATGATTTGGGCCTAAATGTAGGGACATGATCAAGAAATTTGCAGACAACACAAAAATTGGCCACTTGGTTGATAGTAAGAAGGGAAGCTGTGGACTGCAGGAAATATCAACAGACTGGTCAGGTGGGCAGGAAAGTGACAGATAGATTTCAACCTGGAGAAGTGTAAGGTGATGCATCTGGGGAGGTCAAACAAGATAAAAGAATATACAATAAATGGGAGGATACTGAGAGGTGTTGAGGAACTGATGGACCTTGAAGTGAATGTTCACAGATCCCTGAAAGTAGCAGGACAGGGTCGATAAGGTGATTAAGAAGACATATGGAATATTTTCCTTTATTAACCGGGGCATAGAATATAAGAGCAGGGAGGTTATGCTAGAACTGTGTAAAACACTCGCTAGGCCACAGCTTGGGTACTGTGTGCAGTTCTGATCACTTCATTGCAGGAAGGATGTACTTTCATTCGAGAGAGGACAGAGGAGATTTACAAGGATGTTGCCAGAACTGGAAAATTGTAGCTATGAGGAAAGCTTGAATAGACTGGGGTTGTTGTCCTTGGCACAGAGGAGGCTGAGGGGAGATTTAATTGTTGTGAGGGGCTTGGAGAGAATGGATGGGAAGGACCCATTTAACTTAGCAGAGATGTCAGTGACCAAGGGGCATAGATTTAACGTGATTTTTAGAAAGAGTAGAGGGGAAATGAGGGACATGTTTCTCACTCAAAGGGAGGTAGGGGTCTGGAATTCACTGGCTGAAAGGGTAGTGGAGGCAGAAACCTTCAATTCATTTAAAAGATGACTGGATATGCACCTGAAGTCTCATAACCTCCAGGGCTATGGACCGAGGGCTGGAAAACGGGATTAGATTGGGGGCTTGTTTCTTGGCCAGTGCAGACACAACGGGCAGAGTGGCCTCCTCCTGTGCCTTAGATTTTTCTACGTCTTCTAAATAGAAGGATTGTGCAGGAATGTGGGGATGGGGTGGGGGAGTGCCAGTGCATGAATTGCTCCTTAGGAGATCCAGCATGGACACAATGGGCTGAATGGCCTTCTTCTGTGCTGTAATGATTCTGTGATTCTATTCTATAATTCTATTCTGTGACTCTACATCAGTGTTGCTCTTGCTCTTTCTTCTGACGCTACAGGTGGCAGTTCCCGGTAGAAAATCAGATCAGGAAGTATGGGGTGAGGGGAAGGGGGTGGTTGGGAGGAAAACAAGAAGTCCATGGTCACACCATCAGCAAAATTATCAGGCCAGATAGCAGGAGTAGTGTCAAATAGGAGTTCAGAAGTGAGTACCTCTTCTACAGGTGTAATACTGAAACGTAAACATCACAGTTTATTTACATGTTAATGAGATTCCACAACCCGCAAGTTTTTCATTCTCCCATTAGCACGTTTGTCACATGACCTTATATGAGATTCCCCTTCATTATTTTCCTTTGTGTCTGGATTTGCGTCTTCATCATGAGCAACTTCCTGTCTTTATACCACAATTTATCCAATCAATTGTTGCTGGTTAGACTCTTGCAAACATTCTTCTGACCTTCCTTATTTCTACACATACCTCTGTACCTTGTGATGCAAATAGATAGTAAGGTTCAGCGAAAAATCTTGCGCTCATAGAGAAGGCAGCAGGGACAAGAACATCCACAAGCACCTCAATCGCCATGCAGACACCTACAGAGGTTTCACCTCACAAGGCCACACTGACATGGCTAGATTGCGTGCTCTGCACATGCACTTTGTTGTCAGTTCACAAAGAGACTAGTGCATGAATTACAAGATAAACTTGGGATAAAGTTAGGGTCCTTTACAAAACAGGCAGAAATACAAATAGCCAATGTAATTGAATCTCAAACCAGCGCAAGATGTTTCCCCTCTCTTAACCGTAGCTGTGTAATAATCAGCCTGTCATTTTCCTACATTTATGGTGGATTGACTCCTCACTCAGTTCTGGCGGCTATCCATCTACAAAAGATGAACATGCAGCAAACAATCCATTTCAGCTGGGGTGTCTTCACCTTTGCTGATTTTTAATTCTTTCACGGGATGTGGGTGTCACTGGCAAGGCCAGCATTTGTTGCCCATCCCTAATTGCCCTTGAACTGAGTGGCTTCCTGGTCCATTTCACAGGGCATTTAAGAGTCAACCACATAGCTGTGGGTCTGGAGTCACATGTAAGCCAGGCCGGATAAGGACGGACATTAGCGAACCAGATGGTTTTTTGCAACAATTGCTGATAGTTTCATGGTCAGTTGGTCATCATTAATGAGATGAACTTTCAATTCCAGATTTTATTAATTGAATTTAAATTCCACCAGCTGCCAGGGTGGGATTTGAACCCCTGTCCCCAGGGGATTAGCCTGGGCCTCTGGATTATTAGCCCAGTGATATTACCACTCTGCCAGCATCGCTGAAGAGACCAATCTTTGAAAGGTAGGTTCTGGTTGTTATCAGGTGAGTTGTTGTTTTCAGTGTTGGTGCCTGTTGCCATGCTGCTGTAGTTGCTGATCGTCATGGTGAGGCGCCAACCCACAGAGTTGATGTTCCCTGCTTGAGCAGTTCAACTGGGATTCCAGTCTTGCCAGGTGTCTTCCTGTTTGTAAAGCAGTCTATGTCCTTCTCAAGCTTGAGTGATGAGGTTTCTTCATTTAACTCATCCATGACAGGACTCTGCAGGAGGGTGTCAAATGCGGACTAGGAGATGTCCAGCTCACAGCAGTACAACTCACAGTAGCGTTCAACCCAGTAGGGTATCAATGCCTCACCATCTGCCAACTTCAGGGAGGCATTTGTTGATGGTTGGCCCAAGTGGCCTCTTGAGGCCTTCATACATAGCCTGTAGATTTCCATTGTCAACCAGCCTGGATTTCTTGACACTGATTGGTCCAGTGTTTTTTTGCACAGTATCTCCCAGCCTTTTACACAACTGTCTTGACTGCTTTCGGGTCATGCAGTGTTTTAACTATTGGGTTTATGCTGTGCATCATGTAGGCTTTGTTTTTTGCATCAATGACATTGTATCAACTCAGTTTACTAGGTTTCAAACCAGTCTTTGTTGCAGGTTTCATCTTTACCAGATAGTGCTCCAGCTGCTTCATAGATGATTGAGTTCAGTGACTTCCAAGCTTCATCGATACCAGCATCGGCACTTCCCGGTAATCCTTTGCAATCATTCTAGCGAGAGTGTGGAGTGCTGGTATTTGGCATCATTACTTGTGTGAGGGATGTTGATACGTGGTGGACTGTCATGTTTGAAACTGTGAAACTTTCTTGGCCAACGTGCTCAATTGTAATGGCATAGGCAAAATCAACAATAACTGACAACATCTTCTTGAGCTTTGTGCCTTGAATGAACTCTGTATTATCAACATCTTCTTTGTCATAAAGATATCATGGAATTACCCAAAGTCTGGATATTGGCACCAACTTGACTTGGTCATCACCAGAAAGCGCAATCTGCCCAGTGTTCTCCACAGCTACAGCTAGCACAGTGCAGATCGCATCTCACAGCAGCAAAGTGCAGGTGCACCTCTGAAAATGTCACTTCTCATTCAACACTTATTCAGTATCTAGTGGCTCTTTTCCACTTATTAAGCTCTTGACTGCTTATCATTATACATTATATTCTCTTGTAAACTTAATCACTGATAAATTATCAAGTGAGAATGAAAAATAGCATTCAATGGTTTCAGAGTGTAGTTAGTACATAACAAGAGCCTTTATACCAAGTCACAGATCAATTGGATTCTTAATTTGAGAAAACACAGTTTAACTTTCTCTTGTTTTTTAACCCTATCAACTTTTATAGATATATCATCTAAGCATTCTTAGAATCAAAGAAAGACTTGTATTTATATAATGCCTTTTACAACCACAGGACAAAGTGCTTTACAGCCAATGAAGTACTTTGAAGGTAGTCACTGCTGTAATTTGGAAGCTTGGCAACCAATTTACACACAGCAAGCTCCAACAAACATCAATGAGATAACGACTAGGTAAGCTTTTTACTGTTGATGTTGACTGAGGGATAGGTATTGGCCAGGATAATGGGGAGAGATACCTCCCCTGCTCTGTTTCAAAATGGTGCCATGGGATCTTTCGCATCCACCATGAGACCAATGGGATCTGCATGGCTTAACAACTCATCCAAAAAAATGGCATCTCCAACAGCACAGCACTCCCTGAGTACTGCACCAGAGTGCCAATCTTGATCCTTGTGTTCAAGTCCTGAAGTGGACTTTAGCCCCTAACCCTCTGACTCAGAATTGCCACCCACTCAGCCATGGTTGTGTTTCCATTACCTCCAGTTGTCAGGAGAATGATCTCTGCGTGATAATCTTTTGGTTTTACAGTCCTGCTGGAACATCAGTTTCCTTAGACATCCTAGACTATATGGAGAGCACATTTACAAGACCACATTCTTCAAATTGGACCCCTTAGCTCAGACTGTAGACACACTATTTAGAGGATCTTCCAGGAACCTGGGCTTGTTCATCAAAACATGAAACTGCCTTTGCAGCTGAGTGTACTCGTACTGCAAACCTGCCTTACAACCTTCCAAAACTCAGTGTACCTCCAACTTTGACATTTTATGCATCTCCTACTCCTTTTGCCTCACCCTTGGTGGCCATGCCTTCAGTTGCACAGGCCTTAGGCTGTGGAATTACTTCCCGCGAACTCTCTGCCTCTTGAATCTTCTCTCCTTCTGTAAAATCCTCCTTACACCAATATCTTTAATCAAATGAAAGCAAGATAGCAGATGCTGGACAGTCCGGCAGTACCTGTGGAGAGAGAAACACAGTTAAAGTTTCTTCAGAAACTCTTAGCATTAACTCTTCTTCGGAAAAAGTTTGCTTCTTTGTTAATCCTTCCTAATTTCTCCTTCATTGGCTCAGTGTCAGTTTTGCTGGATTATCTGCTGTAGAGGTTTCTGTATTTAAGAGTCTGTATAAATGGAGTTCTGATGAAATACCATCAACTTGGAATGCTAACTACCTGACTTTGCTGGTATTTCTGTTTTTATTTCAGATGTCCGGCACCTGCAGTATTTTGCTTCTATGTTTTTGTAAATTTATATGGCTTTTACCTTCAATATTTTTCCCACCTCTCCTCCTGATTCAAGGATGCCGTTTTCTCATATTTTCCAGTTTAAAAGTTCCAAACTCAAGATATCCTGAGACTAGCAGGTTGAGAACGGCACCAAGCACCAATTGCACTGATAGGTGTATAAAGTTGCGAGGGGCATAGAGGTGTATAAAATGATGAGGGGCATAGATAGGGTAGACAGGAAGGAACTTTTCCCCTTGGTGGAGGGATCAATAACCAGGGGGCATAGATTTAAGGTAAGGGGCAGGAGGTTTAGAGGGGATGTGAGGAAGAATTTTTTCACCCAGAGGCTGGTGGGAATCTGGAACTCACTGCCTGAAAGGGTGGTAGAGGCAGAAACCCTCATAACATTTAAGAAGTATTTGGATGTGCACTTGCGATGCCATGGGATACAAGGCTATGGGCCTAGTGCTGGGAAATGGGATTAGAATAGTTAGGTACTTGTTTGACTGGCACAGACTTGATGGGCTGAAGGGCCTTTATCTGTGCTGCAGACCTCTATGACTCTAAGTCCTGTAGACATGAAAGATGCTATATAAATGCAAGTCTTTCTTTTCAGCCATTGAAATTGACTGATATTTTGTCCTCCCACTTTATAGTAATGCACTGACCCCTCAAATTCTGATGATATCGGGGCACCTGAGGTCAATGAGCAGAAATCCTGCCCTGGCAGCTGTGCAGGCCCCAAGGACATTCCTGGCCACTGACTCATGCTGAGGCATGGTTCACAACAGCTGTCCTCTAATATCCCCTATCTACATGAACTCTCACACATAAGATATCCCCATTGTTCACTTGACCCAAACTAAGAAGGATTTTATCAGCCAAAAACCAGCTTGACTGATTATCAATTCAATCATCAGACCAAGGACTTCTCATCCATCATGGTTTAATTTTTAAAACAAGATCAAGTTTTCAAACTCAATCTAACTTTCAAACATCTCTTATCTGTTAAATTACGTTTACAGACATTTTGCATTCTATAAACACACAAAACAATCTCCTCTGGTAGCTGCTCCCCTCAATGTTTAATATTATTGCAATGGCTCAATGAATTTATCAAATTGCAAGTGAGCCAGCAAGGTTCCATGTTCAATCCCTTCTGCATATCGAATTAGGTGTTCATTGCTGAGGCCTCAGGAACCCTGCATTAAGAAAAGGAAGAAATATCTGAGAGTGTTCCTGCTCTTAAGTGCTATTCATCAAGTCCTGCTGGACCGACCTGTAATTGGTTAGGAACTCAGGCTATACTGTGATACTCTCTTGGTCAAATAGCTTACTGACAATCAGACCCAGGGTTGACACTTGGCCAGCTGTGATACTGAACAATGACCAATAGCTGTGAACCATAGATATCAGTTGATGCTTTAAGGAAATATCATGGGGGAAAGGGAAGATTGTGAACTGATAAGAGAAATTTGGCTACCAAAGATGATTGAAATTTAGCTAATTGAGATTGATGAGTATTCATCTTCCAAAATCTCTCAAATCCAAGGCATGACTCCATTAAATTTGGCCAGAAAAATAAAAAAAATGATAATGACTTTCTGCTGTGAGGGTTATATTTGGTTAAGAGCTCTGGGTTTATGCAGTGTACAGCTAATTCCACTTACATGACTAACTAATTAACAGGCTTGTGTTAAAGTTACTTGTTAAATACACCTACTGTAGTTCTAATTAGAGTTGTGAATTCCTTCATATTGCCCTCCCTGACTACATTTTTGCTCCTGCAGTGTTGTCAGTAAACTGGGATAATGCCATAATTATGGTGTTAATACTGTCTAATGACATGGCAGCCACTGATTTACACTCTTCATGGAAAAATGGATGAACCGTGAAACTCAATCCCAGAAACACAGATAAAAATAGATGGCAAATAATTCAATCATTTTAAATCAGTGATCTGGACATTGTGCAATAAAGCTGACTTCTATCCCCTCTTACTTACCTCTCATTTCTTAACTGCTGTGGAAGTCCAGCTCCATCAGACTTGTAGCCTGTTTCTTTTTGCTGATATTATTTGAGGGATAAATATTACTAGGCAATTGGGGAGAAATCCCCTGCTCTTCTTTGAAATAGTGTCATGGGATCACCCTCTTCAATGACAGACACGCTTAACATCACACCTGAAAGATGGTATCTCAGAGAGCCTGGCACTTCCTTTACTATTGGTTCCACCTACATTTTACGTCCAATTGTCTGAAGTGGAACTTGAACCCAAAATCATCACACAAGAATGTGACCACCAAGACTTGGCAGAAGTCGAGACATTTCTTGTCCACGTGCTGTTACCTTGGCTGATTAACAAGGTCACAAGGACATTGCCAATCGAGATTTCTCAGTGACATAAACACAAGCTTAAAGTCCCAAATTTCCCTAATAGTTCAACAGATTTAGCTCAAGTTAGAACCTTTGGGAATAAGGGCACACCCTCAGGATCAGCAGAAGAAAGCAACAGCACCATGAAACAAGCATTGCTTCAAATCTCTGATTTTCTGCACTACTGTTGGGACAATGTTGAGATAAATCTACACACAATTTTTTACATGATGTATAACTTCCTTATGGTTTAAGGATGAGCAATTATAGCCACATGCTTTCAATTTCCCCATTGGGTCAGGTTTTAACTGCTTGCATGGGAAATACTTTTGGACTCTCCACAGATAACAGCATCAAATAGTTTGGATTTTACACATACTTTGTTTCTGTTACAGTTAAAAATATCCCAGAAATGTGACAACAGAATGTCGACACCAAATGGTTCCAGTGAATTCCTGCTAAGCGAATATCTCTGATAAAGGGGAATTTGTGATAAATGGAATGGTAATTTAACCCTTTCTAGCCAGTAATTCAAAAGCAATACAATACAGATAGAGAGGACAAATAGAGAAGGCAGCCAAATAAGATAAGAACAGGAGGTCATTTAGCTCATGAAAATTGGATCACTCAAATGTTCACCTTGTTAATCCCAATTTCCAGCTATTCCTCCGCTTTCCAAGTATCTATCTCCCATAGCCATTCAAAATCACATGATACTTTTGTCTCAAATAATTCCATCAACAAAGCCCAGAGTTTCACTGCTGGGTCAGGTGCGTAGAGTCAGGAGAATTCCTGGCTCCACGAACCCAACCTTTAAAAATGTCTGTCTGCACTTGCGGCTTACTGTCAGGGGTGGGAGGGGCAGGCCAGATTTGAAGTCAGGCTAGACGATGTCAGAAGTCGGAGGTGGGTCTGGCATGGGATGGGCGATTTGGGCTCAGATAAGAAGCACCCCTTTCAAAAGGTCTGTTTGAAAAGCTCGATGCTATACTTCCTGACCCTCAGAGGAGATATTGTCGCTTTATAGGGTGAATGTCCAACCTGTAATTGTCCAACTGACCCCGGAACAGATGGCCCATCATGGGCATTTCCACTGGGAGAATTGTCATTGCTGCTGCCTATTCAAAGTGTACTCTACTGAACCACTGAAAGCATGGAGTGGGTGAGGGAGGTGAGGAGGACTCGGGAGTGAGGGGGTTGTGGGGAATGAGGGGGATGAGGAAATGAGGGGATTGGGGATTGAGGGAGGTGGGAGAGTGAGGGAGTGAGGGAGGAGAGAGAGTGAGGGAGTTGAGGAGGATTGGGGAGTGAGGGGAATATGGGGAATGAGAGGGATGAGGAAGTGAGGGGATTGAAGAATAAGGGACATGGGGGACTAAGGGGGTGATGGAGTGAGGGGGATGGGAGAGTGAGGGGGAGGGAGAGTGAGGGAGGTGGTGGAGTGAGGGAGATGGGGGAGTGAAGGAGGTGTGGGTGTAAAGGGGGTGGGACAGTGAGGGTTGTGGGGTAATGAGGTAGGTGGGAAGTGAGAGTGGGGGAATGGGGGAGTGTGGAGGATGGGGGAGTAACAAATGTGGGGGGTGGGGGAGTGAGGGAGGTGGGAGGGTGAGGGAGTGAGGGAATGGAGGAGTGAGGTGGATGAGGATGTGAGGGGGATGGGGAAAGAAGAAGGTGGGGCAGTGAGGGAGGTGGAGGTGAGAGGGATGAGGATGGGGAGTGAGGGGGTGGGTATGGGGGAGTGAGGGAGACAGGAAAGTGAGGATGATGGAGATTGAGGAAGTGGGGGAAGGGGGAGTGAGGCAGATGCAGATGGGAGTGGGGGAGAATGAGGAGATGTCTGAGAGTGGAGGATGGGGTGGGGGGGGGTGGGGGTGGTCATTGGGAGTTGTTGCTTTAAGGAGGTGGTGCCAGGCATCTTCGTGGGTCATTTCGAAGACGCCCAGAGAGGTACAGTGGATAGGTGCAGCCTTTTCCAAAGGGGATTCCAGACTGGGATAGCAGCAGGAAGAACAGGGGTTGATTGAGAGAGGAACTTGGGAGCTTGGGGAGGGGACAAAGTCCACAAAAGAGGGGATTGGAAGGCTGTTATGATTGGCAGCCAGGAAGGAAGGGAGGTCGGAGATCAAGACCCAAGAATGACCACTGGGGAAATATAGGAGAGGTCAAAGTATTGGTTATAACCTGGGAAATTTGTTAAAAAACACAATAGGAATGGAAACAAAGGGATTTCAGGCTATATAAGCATGGCCGAGATTAGGTGACACTTGGTATAAACAGGAATGGTGCAGGACATGGAATGAAAAGTGGAGCCTAAGGTAATTGTGCCTGAATGTTTTAAAGCCAATGTGACTGTTTTTATAACCAGAGCAGTTCCTACAGCAGCAAAAATTACAGCTTCTCATTTTCCAAAAGTACATTTGTTCCTTTCCTACTTTTTTAACTAAAAAATAATGTAAGTCTCTCAGTTTCTGGAAAGAGTGCATCCTGTTTCTGCCTATATGGCCTTTACTCAGTAGAAAAAAATGCAAAAACTGAAAAGTCTGAAATTAAACTGAAAAACACTGGAAATGTCCAAGAGGTTTATCAATAAGATCATCTAACATTTCAAATGCAGAGCTAAGGTTACACCTTGCTGAGGACCTTAGTTTAGCTTATAACAAAATCTTAGGCTGTCCTTTTTCTCACTTGATTTCTATTCTACATGTAGCATTCTGTCTTCATACCAGGGTCACCAAATCTGTGGGAAACGAATAAAGAATACTTTGACCGGGGGTTGGGGAGAAGTTTGTGAGACCATTGACTGGGATGAGGGGATGTCAGAGGGGCAAAGTGCACAATGTTTACAGGGTCAAGGAGGTCCAGAAGAGTTGCCCAAGAACAAAACTATGTCCTTGTGACATTCCACAGTTTAAATACTTCAATTAGTTTCCTCCTCTCCATTCTGTCAGCACATTGCTCACCGCTCCCCAGATGCTCAACGCTGCTCCTGATGTTCAATGTTGCTCCCCAACACACAAACACACCTCTGTCCAACTCATCTCCCAAACAGACAAACGCAGAAGCCCCTCTCCCCGACTCCCTTCCGCCACTCAGTCAGAGGCCCCTCTTTCCAAAGTCCCTTCTCCCCCCATTAAATCAGTAGATCCTCTCCTTCCCAACCTCAGGCTTTCCAAATGCCCTTGGGCTTGTTGCTAAATTGTGCCCCAGGAAGTCTACACATGGGATGTTGGACAGCAGGTCAAATTCCGGGTCAATCCTGGAAAATCTGGGTCACCTTGCTACACACAGCTACTTACAGCCTGTGTGTGCACATTGTACCTTGGTGCAAGCAATCTTTTTCTAACAGATCCTGACTATTATACTAACTCCACCAATTCTGCAGGCTGCATTGAAAATGATGCGTCTTATTTTTCTGGTATGTCCTGACAAGACAGCATCACGAATGCGGCGGTCCTCCCAGATTTGGTGACATTCATTAAAGAGAGATGGCTTCGCTCGGGCATATCCACAAGATAACAGTCACATACCCAAGGATTTTCCGTGTGGTGAGGTAGCTGGACTCAGAAGACAAGTAGGGCACCCAAAGTTACACTTCAATGATGTTTGCAAGTGTGAGATGAAGGCCCTAAACATCGGAACATTGACTATTGCACCTGGGAGTCACGTGCCAATAGGAAATTGTTAGTTCACTAGAGGAGGTGTTAGTTCACCTCCTGTGGGCTGGCATACACTACCACGATGACGAATGGCTACAGTAGATTGGCAACAGGCCCCAACACCAAAAACAGTAACCTACGTTGATGCTTATAGCTTCCTGTGTGGCAGAACCTGCCCCTCATAGATTGGCCTTTTCAGCAGTCAGTAAAGATGCACCATATGACAACTGTTCTCTGTGTGTCCATTACCTTTCGTAGATGGAAGGGTGCCAGACCAGTCTTATTTTTCAATGCATTGTACTTGCCAAGTATTTTGCTGATCTGCTGAGAAGTTAAGTCTTGCAATTTGTGTCATTCACTGCAGGGAATATTCTGCATTTTGTAGACAAACTGCAAGACAATTGCGTTCCGATAGTGACAAACACTTTGTGGGTCAGGCTGTGATGTATGGTTTCACAGTCCATAAACTCACTGAATGAACAATTAAACTGCAGATGAGTGTATCTTTTCTCCTTTGTAAATGCTAATTTTTCAATTAACTTTAACTGATCAGTTTAACGTCTTGTCATTCAGTCAAATTGTCTGAACATCCCTGGACAGTCCCAAAGAAATTAGAGCTTGATTTTCTCGATGTTTTTCCCTTCTGTTCCTGCCTCGCAGTATCAGTTCCGTAGCTTTAGTTACACACCAGCATTTCATCCATTTCACAGGCAAACTAAGATGCTCATGGGTTATTCAAGTGTGCGCGACTTAGCTTAACATTCATCTCCACACAAGAAATTTATAGTGCTAAAAACAAAAAAACTGCGGATGCTGGAAATCCAAAACAAAAACAGAATGACCTGGAAAAACTCAGCGGGTCTGGCAGCATCGGCGGAGAGGAAAAGAGTCGACGTTTCGAGTCCTCATGGCCCTTCGATTTCAACTCTTTCTTGGACTCGAACGCAAGTTCTGTCGAAGGGCCATGAGGACTCGAAACGTCAACTCTTTTCTTCTCCGCCGATGCTGCCAGACCTGCTGAGTTTTTCCAATTTATAGTGCAGTTCACTACGACAATCATTAGAGCCAGGAATTCTTAGCCTAATGTAGATGATGGTATGCCAGCTCCATACATGGTTCAAAAAAAACATGGATCATTTATCCAGGGTTTTTGTTTTAATCAATGTTGGGTTGCAACAGTTTCTACGAAATGAGCTGTGATCTGGAATGAGCTGCCTGAAAGGGTGGTGGAAACAGATTCAATCAGGGTGACCAACCTTCTCAGATATTTCGGGACTGTCCTGGAATTTGGCTTTCCATACCATGTCCCAAGTCTGAGTTTCCTGGAATGGCATTCGTGCGAGATTTCACTTGTGTCTGTGCATGTGCACTCTGCTGCTATGCATGAGCACATCCGGACGCAAACAGCCACAAGGGAGGAGGAGGAGCACTGGCCAACACGCTCCTGAGAGTTGTTCAGCTCCAGCAGGCGGGTGGTTCAGGTTAGGGGGAGCCCAGCAGGGGGATGGAGTCCCAGCCAGCGGCAGCAGTTTCAAATTTGAGGTCAGGCCCGAAACCGACATCACTCCAACACTCCTGCAGTCCCAGCAGGGCCCCCTCTCCAACTCCTACAGTCCCAGCAGGGCCGCCTCTCCCAATCCTACAGTCCCAGCAGGGCCGCCTCTCCCAATCCTACAGTCCCAGCAGGGCCCCCTCGCTGGATCCTACATCCCACCAGGGCCCCCTCTCCCAATCCTACAGTCCCCCATGGCAAATTGTCCCCTATTTTTATATCCCAGACTTGGTTATCCTGGAATCAATAATAACTTTCAAAAAGGAATTGGAATTAACTTGAACTGGGGAATCTATGGGGAAGGAGGAGGGGAGTGGGACTAATTGGATAGCTCTTTCAAAGAGCCAGTACAGATACATTGGACAGAATGGACTCTTTCAATGCTGTTTCATTCTATGATTCTATATTCATTCTTTGATTGCAATTCTGAAACTGCTGTGCCAATTCCTGGACTATTTGTAAGGATCCAGCTTTCTGCCCAATGCGGTTTAAATTCAGTCCCCAGTGTTCTCCATAGCCCACCATCCTTCAGGAGAGGTAAGTTGTGTCATTTTGTGGTCAAGGTTACAGGTGGAAGATCAGCACCTCTGAGGACAGTAAACTTGGGATAATTTAATCCCTGCATCACGTTCCTGGCACTCCTGGGTAGTCCTGGAGGGATAGGCCTGTCATGAGATACTGCTGATCTCCTGACTACCCTCCAGCTAATGTTGATGTAAAAGATCCCATGGCACTATTTTGAAGAGGAGCAGGCGACTCTCCCCGGTATCCCGGCCAATATTTATCCCTCAATCAACATACAAAAAATGATTATCTGGGTAATGTCACATTGATGTTTATGGGAGCTTGCTGTGCACAACTTGTCTGCTGCATTTCCTGCATTACCAACAGTGACTGTACGTCAAAAGTACTTCATTGGCTGTAAACTGCTTTGAGATGTCTGATGGTAATATAAATGCAAATCTTTCTTTCTTTTCTGTGTTGATACAGCATCATTATATTTCCATTTTCTACTTATAATTAGACATCGTGTTTAGAAATGAGATAAAGAGTACATCACACATACGCAGGCAAATGGAACAAATTATTTTCATCCGTCTACTTTGATAATATATGGTTGGAAGCACTTTCCAACTCTATCAATGTAGCACCAATCATACTGGCCCATAGAGAAGATCCCTGCCCTGAATGGAGGAATGATTTGACACTATGCCGCTGAGTCAAAGAGCTGTACTAAATCCATCTACAGTCATGTAGAGTCAGGTACAGGATGAATTCAGAGCTTGATCTATATATTACTCTGACATCAATAGAAAGGAGGTGTATAATATGCAGCTGATCTGATATAGCCTCTTTTATGTAACCGCCCAGCGTTAAAATGATCCACTATTAGTTTTAATCTTATAATTTTTACTCAGCATCTCACAAGTGTGGCAATGATTTCCTGTGTCACCAAATGAAAAAAACATCACAAATACCAAAAATATGACATTATTTTTATGATCATCTTCAGACACTGGCCTCTGCAGTACAGATTCTGCAGCTGGTCACATCATAATAAACCTATCATATTTATTAAGACTGGCATCTAAAAATACTCATTGTTTTACTGGTATAGTGATCAATGCAGCATTGGCATGGGGATCTATGTTCGTGCTGCCAATCTGCCCTTTTACTCATTTAATGGCTGGAGATTATCCACCATATTCCACTTACATTTTCCAACTTTCACTCCACATCACTGCATTTGCAGGTCACACATTTAGTCTTTCTTAATTTTTGCTTATTTTCTCACACTTTGTTTAAATAGACTTTTGCTATCCTTTCACAACCTCCACTGACTCCCTGCAAACTATTTCTACATTCTCTTCCCCCTTGGGGGTGAAAATTGCCTTGAATGGTAAACACAAAAGGACAATAGCACTTTGCAGCCTCTTATACATTCCATTTGATTTTCTGGAGCAGAATGAAAGCAGTTTACTGATTCGATATTGCCCGCTGTGTTCTACTGCTCATTGGCTATTGCCCGCTGTGTTCTACTGCTCATTGGTTATTGCCCGCTGTGTTCTACTGCTCATTGGCTATTGCCCACTGTGTTCTACTGCTCACTGGTTGTTGCCCGCTGTGTTCTACTGCTCATTGGTTATTGTCCGCTGTGTTCTACTGCTCATTGGCTATTGCCCGCTGTGTTCTACTGCTCATTGGTTATTGCCCGCTGTGTTCTACTGCTCATTGGTTATTGCCCGCTGTGTTCTACTGCTTATTGGTTATTGCCCGCTCTGTTCTACTGTTCATTGTCTATTGCCCACTGTTTACTGCTCATTGGTTATTGCCCGCTGTGTTCTACTGCTCATTGGTTACGGCCCGCTGTGTTCTACTGCTCATTGGTTATTGCCCGCTGTGTTCTACTGCTCATTGGCTATTGCCCGCTGTTTTATACTGCTCATTGGTTATTGCCCGCTGTGTTCTACTGCTTATTGTCTATTGCTCGCTGTGTTCTACTGCTCATTGGCTATTGCCCGCTGTGTGTACTACTGCTCATTGGCTATTGCCCACTGTTTACTACTCATTGGTTATTGCCCGCTGTGTGTTCTACTGCTCATTGGCTATTGCCTGTGTTCTACTGCTCATTGGCTGTTGCCCGCTGTGTTCTACTGCTCATTGGCTGTTGCCTGCTGTGTTCTACTGCTCATTGGCTATTGCCCGCAGTGTTCTACTGCTCATTGGTTATTGCCTGCTGTGTTCTACTGCTCATTGGCTATTGCCTGCTGTGTTCTACTGCTCATTGGCTGTTGCCCGCTGTGTTCTACTGCTCATTGGCTGTTGCCCGCTGTGTTCTACTGCTCATTGGTTATTGCCCGCTGTGTTCTACTGCTCATTGGTTGTTGCCTGCTGTGTTCTACTGCTCATTGGCTGTTGCCCGTTGTGTTCTACTGCTTATTGTCTATTGCCCGCTGTGTTCTACTGCTCATTGGTTATTGCCTGCTGTGTTCTACTGCTCATTGGCTATTGCTCGCTGTGTTCTACTGCTCATTGGCTATTGCCCGCTGTGTTCTACTCATTGGCTATTGCCCGCTGTGTTCTACTCATTGGCTATTGCCCGCTGTGTTCTACTGCTCATTGGCTATTGCCTGCTGTGTGTTCTACTGCTCATTGGCTATTGCCCGCTGTGTTCTACTCATTGGTTATTGCCCGCTGTTTTCTACTGCTCATTGGCTATTGCTCACTGTGTTCTACTGCTCACTGTGTTCTACTGCTCACTGTGTTCTACTGCTCATTGGCTATTGCCCGCTGTGTTCTATTGCTTATTGTCTATTGCACGCTCTGTTCCACTGCTCACTGGCTATTGCCCACTGTTTTCTACTGCTCATTGGCTATTGCCTGCTGTGTGTTCTACTGCTCATTGGCTATTGCTCACTGTGTTTTCTACGGCTCAATGGCTATTGCCCACTGTGTTCTACTGCTCATTGGTTAGGGCCCACTGCTTTCTACTGCTCATTGGCTATTGCCCACTTTGTGTTCTACTGCTCATTGACTATTGCTCACTGTGTTCTACTGCTCATTGGTTATTGCCCGCTGTGTTTTCTACTGCTCAATGGCTATTGCCCGCTGTGTTCTACTGCTCATTGGTTATTGCCCTCTGTTTTCTACTGCTCATTGGTTAGTGCCCGCTGTTTTCTACTGCTCATCGGTTAGTGCCCGCTGTTTTCTATTGCTCATTGGCCATTGCCCGCTGTGTGTTCTACTGCTCATTGGCTATTGCCCGCTGTGTGTTCTACTGCTCATTGGCTATTGCCCGCTGTTTGTTCTATGCTCATTGGCTATTGCCCGCTGTGTGTTCTACTGCTCATTGGCTATTGCCAGCTGCTTTCTACTGCTGATTGGTTATTGCCTGCTGTGTGTTCTACTGCTCATTGATTAGTCCCTGCTGTGTTCTACTGCTCACTGGCTATTGCCTGGTGTGTTCTACTGTTCATTGGTTATTGCCCGCTGTGTTCTACTGTCCATTGGTTATTGCCCGCTGTGTTCTACTGCTCATTGGTTATTACCCACTGTGTTCTCCTTCTCATTGGTCTCTTGGCATGTAGTAGACAGACAAATCAACTGTCCTCCTGGCCAATCACCAATGGTGAGAGAATTAGAGGTTAAACTGCCAATTTCCTGGCCGGAGAGGGAACAAATGAACAGGGAGCCACATGTTCATGGTCTATTGGTACAGTCTGCTTAGAAAGGCATAGACAAATCTGCCAGAAGAGAGCCAATCTTGCCATTAAGTGGACCCCCCCCCCCCCCCCCGTGCCCAATAATTAAACAACTGATGGGGTAAAATGGGGTGTAATACTCTGTAACAAAAAAATGGATATTGTCCTCTAATTGCAAGATATGGTTGATAGCAAGATCATAAGATATAGAGCAGAAGTAGGCTATTCGGCCCATCGAGTCTTCTCTGCCATTCAATGAGATCTTGGCTGATCTGATAATCCTCAACTTCGCTTTCCTGCTGAGTGAATGATCCTCCAGCTGCAGCTGATGTTTGTCTTGGTGTGTCCCTACGCCAGATTGCCCATGGCTCAGGTATTAATCCCAAGTTTATTATCTTGGACGTTCTGTTTTTTTAATTTAGCTCCTAACTGTTCAACTTCTTTCAGCAGAACCTCCTTTCTCATCCTGTCAATGTCGTTGGTACCGACGTGGATGACGACAACTGGATCCCTCCCCTCCCACTCCAAGTTCCTCTCCAGCCCTGAGGAGATGTCTTTAACTCTGGCACTGGGCAGGCAACACAGCCTTTGGGACTCATGCTCACGGCTGCAGAGAACAGTATCTATCCCCCTAATTATACTGCCCCCTACCACTAGTATCAGTGGTTCAATGACATTGCCCACCAAAATCCTCGGAACCTGCACACGTTGGCATGATTTATTTATTTTATTTACAATGATGGGTTGAAGCTAGATTTAAGTAAGGTAAGATTTGTGTTGTGGCAAATTGTATATTCATGTGTCTATTGTTAAATAAAGCAATTTAACAATTTGTACTTGACCTTCTTTCAAGTGGCTAGAAAAATGTACCAAGGATGCAATTAGAGGACAATATCCATTTTTTTGTTACAGAGTATTACACCCCATTTTACCCCATCAGTTGTTTAATTATTGGGCACAGGGAGGGTGGGGGGGGGGGGGTGTCCACTTAATGGCTGACCAATGACATAGTACCCAAGAAAGTATCAAAAGTCACCATAAATTTGTAACAGCGATTAACACAGTACAGCAAGAACCCTTTCTTCTTCCTGTAACCATTATCCAAAATGTTAATTTTTACCCATGTGTGCACAGATGTTTTTCCAGGTATAATCATCATGTGTGCTCTGCCTGAAGGCAGGTCCTTGGCTTATAGTAGGGTTGTCTTATGTCTTTCTTGTGCCAATCATTTCATTTGTCAATTTCATTCACTTATCAAGCCATTCGAGGTGTATTTATTGGTAAATTAGATTTTTCAAGCATTAGTAAGGATCTGTATTCGATAATTGCCAATTCACAGAACCTCACAGTGCAGAAGAGGCCCTTCGGCCCATCGAGTCTGCACTGACACAAGAAGCACCTGACCTTCCTACCTAATCCCATTTACCAGCACTTGGCCCATAGCCTTGAATATTATGACGTGCCAAGTGCTCATCCAGGTACTTTTTAAAGGATGTGAGGCAACCCACCTCCACCACTCTCCCAGGCAGCACATTCCAGACCGTCACCACCCTCTGGGTAAAAAAGTTTTTCCTCACATCCCCCCTAAACCTTCTGCCCCTCACCTTGAACCTATGTTCCCCCGTGACTGGTACAGTACAAGCAGTATAAATGTACAGATAAACGTGCAACACTACGTTTGTCCGTGTTCAAAAACATAAAGTGGCAAATAGGGATAGAGAAAGCAAAAACAGGGCAGTACAGCCCGTAACATGGATGGAAATTGTTAGTTGTAGAATAAATGAAATGCTGAAGGTAAATTCTCAGTGTCCAATACAAGGGAGAAGCAAGAGACCTTGTTGTACAGTTATGGTACATTGTTACAAATATAGAACAAAAAGCACCATTCTGTCCCTGCACAAGACCTTGGTCAAGCTGCCTCTACAACACTGTCTCATTCTGCTCCCTTCACATGGTTGGAGATGGAGAGATGCCTGAAATGGCTGGAGGAGAGCTACTATGTTAATATCGGGATAAGAACCCTTCATTATCACAAAAGGCTCAGAGAGCTTATTTTCCTATGCTTAAAATGTGTAGTTTAGGTTAAGTGGACTGAAGAATTTAATATGAATGAAGGCACTGGGCTGTGTCTGTCGGATAGATAATTTGAATTAGACAACTTGGTTGAGAATTAGAGTTAAGCAAGGGACATAAGCTTGAGAATTAGGTTAGTTATCAGGAGATATTTATTTTCATAGGTTTTTGGAATCAGTTGCTGATTTGTGCAGTGAGCACAGATTTGCTGCAAATGTTCAGCAAGGAGCCTGGTGGGGTGGGGTGGTAGGGGTGGTTGGGGGTTGAGGGCAGTGGGGGCTGATATCGCTACATCCCAAAGATAAAGGGAGTTTGGGTGATTTCCCTCATGCTCATTGTTAGTTGCTGGAACTCCTTGGTTGTCTTGGTCATCTTGAAGAGTCGGTGACCGATCATTATCGGGAAGGATCACAGGAATGGCAGGTGAGAATAAGTTTGTTTCTTGAATAGTCTCATAATCAAATGACTGCCAATGTTACCTGTCTAGATTTACATGTGTAGGATGACAACGCCAGCTGATGTACAGGAGGGCTGAGATATTTTCAGCTGCTATGGAGACACATCTCAGTCAGAGTTGGGACCTTTGGAAGAAGGTGAGAGAATACTTGAAAAATAAATTGTGAACAGCAGCTTTACAATTTGCAGTGAGATTACCTGAGTTTATAACCTGATTCTGAACAAAAATCTCTCCCAAAAAATTCAATACAAATAAAAAGCATTTTCTTATTACCGTTAAAAAATCAAAACCAATCCCTATAACAGGGAAAAAGATATTTTGGACTTGGCACAATAAGTGTATCTTGGTTTCTCGAATTTGCATTTGCTGTTTCCATAGAAACTGAAATGCTACACAGGTAGAAAGTCATCACCATCGCCTCATAAATTTTTATATTTAGTTCCTTTTTTTAACAACTCCATGCTATATATCTCAAAACTATAGTCCATTTTAAACCTCAACTGACCCTTTCTAAAGAGTGTGAGATCTAACATTGTTGCGCTATCATAATATTTGGCAATAGACCACTGCTTTCCAGCAAATTTGGCTCAATTATTGCCATAGAAACACACCCTCCATCAAACTCAAATAGACGAACTGTTGGAATAGACTAGCTACTTATTACATTTAATTTATTCAAACTGATATTCTTAAGTAATGCAGAACTCCTGAAAATAGAACAAAACAACAAACAGGTGATTTTTAAAATTTCCTCCAGCTTTAAAATTTGAGGTGACAATTATTACACAGAACTTTTAACATGGACAGGCCATTCAGCCCAGCTGATCGAGACTGCTTGTTATGCAGCACATGAGCCTCCTCCTTACACTATTTACTTAACCTCATCCTATCAACATATCATTTTATTCTTTTTCCCTCATCTACTTCCTTTAAATTCATGAATGATTATTGCTATGTCACTGGTGTTACTTTGCAAGTGTACCCAATCATTTAGGTGCAGGATTAATATCAACTTGGCGAAGTTGGCAATACTTGCTTCTGGCTCAAAAGTTGTGGGTTCAATCCCCCACTCCAGGACTTGAGCACAAAATCCAAGTGTCACCAAAGTTAGGGAGTGCTGCATTATCAGAGATGCTGCATGTGCTGAGGCCTACAGCTAAGGCTCCAGCTGCTGGTCACAAACTTTATGTTGCAGTTCATTAAAGATTGAAATTAAAGCCAATCTCACACACATTTTCACGTTAAAAATTCCTAATGTAAACACTGAGGACACTAAGTTTTGTGAGGTGTTTACTAACCATAAAGAGGGCGGCAACAGTTCAATCTGATATAAAAGCAAAATATTGCTGATGCTGGAAATCTGAAACAAAAGCAAAAATAGCTGGAAAAACACAGCAGGTCAGACAGCATCAGTGGAGAGGTACACAGTTGATGTTTTGAGTCCGTATGACTCTTCATCAGAACTAAGGAAATAGAGAAATGAGGTGAAATATAAGCTGGTAGAGGGGGGTGGGACAGGTAGAGCTGGATAGAGGGGCCAGTGATAGGTGGAGGCAAAGAAGAGATTGCCAAAGATGTCATAGACAAAAGGACAAAGGGGTGTTGATGGTGGTGATATTAGCTAAGGAATGTGCTAATGGGGACATTAAGGGTAGAAAGCAGGACAAGCAAGTGGCAGATGGCCCTGGTGGGGGTGGGGGTGGGGGGAAGGGATTGAAATGGGCTAAAAGGTGGAGATAAAACAATGGATGAAAATAAATTTGAAAACAGGTGGGAAAAGGAAAATTTTTTTTTAAATTATAAATTATTAGAAAATGGGGATCAGAAAGGGGATAGGGACGGAGGAGAGAGTTCATGATCTGAAGTTGTTGAACTCAATATTCAGTCTGGGAGGCTGTAAAGTGCCTAGTTGGAAGATGAGGTGCTGTTCCTCCAGTTTGTGTTGAGCTTCACTGGAACATTGAACAGTTCAATTTACCCTGGTTCAAAAGTCTCTTTAGTAGTGGCTTTGTATCGTTGTTCACATTAATTTACATTGGTACAGAGCGAGTTCAGTTATCTTAGTCAAATAATCAAAAGTAAGAAGCAACTTGGTTGAAACATATTAGATGCTGAGGAATCTGGACAGGGTGGATGTGGAGATGATGTTTCCCCTCGTCAGAGAATCTAGAACAGGGGTCATTGGTTCAAAATAAGAGATCACCCATTTTAGACAGAGCAGATGATTTTTTTTTTCTCTCAGAGGGTCATGAGTCTTTGGAACTCGCTTCCTCAAAAGGCAATGGAAGCAGAGTCTTGAATATTTTTAAGGCAGAGCTAGATAGATTCTTGATTAACAAGGGGGTGAAAGGTTATCGGGGGTAGGTAGGAATGTGGGGTTGAGGTTACAATCAGATCGGTCATGATCTTATTGAATGGTGGAGCAGGCTCAAGTGGCCTACTCCTGTTCCTAATTTGTATGTTTGTATGTGTTGATATTCCATAATAATAAAAGCAAAAGTTTGGAAGCAGGGTCAATCAGACTTCAACTGTTAATTCTGTTGCTCTCTCCACAGATGCTGTCAGACCTGCTGAGTTTTTGCAGCACTTTATGTTTTTATAGTGATATTCCATGTTGCCTAGGGTCTAGTGAGGTGAACCTACAACTTTTCAATGCTTCATTATGACATATTCTATATACTGGTACCATTAATCCCATGGTGGTCGAGGAAGTCAGCTCACCACCACCTTCTCAAGAGCAGTTAGGGATTGGCAACAAATGGCCTAGCCAGCAATGCCCACATTTGTGAAAAAAAATACCAATGCTAACTTTTCTCCTGTATTTCTTCTTTAGCTTTCTTCCCATCTCTTATGAAGGGACAGACCAATGACAGCACCAGTGGCCTGGCCATTGTATGACCCCAGGCAGCATTTGTAGGCAGCTTATATTTCACCCCTTTCTTGGATTCACTCAAGTTCTGTCGAAGGGTCATGAGGACTCGAAAAGTCAACTCTTTTCTTCTCCGCCAATGCTGCCAGACCTGCTGAGTTTTTCCAGGTAATTCTGTTTTTGTTTTGGATTTCCAGCATCCGCAGTTTTTTTTGTTTTTATCTCAGCATTTGTAGGTTTGTGGCTATGAAGGGTATCACAGTCCACCCTGATTATAACCTCCAATTTCTAACAGGTGTTACTGTCTAGCAATAACGTTTTGGGAACCCCGGCTGATTTTACTGTTCGTTAACGTAGCATTACCACGGCCAACTGTAGCCTGCCTTGTGTGCTGGCAGCACTGGGGCCTTCTGCTTTAGTGTCACCTTGGGTGATGCCTTTACTCCACAGACCACTGACTGGGGAGCTCCCTGCAATGCAAACCCTATGTAAATAATACCCACACATACTCTCTTACAAAAACCTGACTAATTTGAGAACCTGGCGTTCTACCTTTTATAACACAATCCAACATTTTAGATATTTGCCAGTGGCTTTTTATACAGTGTTACCCATGGTTCAGTTGGTAGCTGCAGAGTCACAATGTTGCAGGTTCAAGACCCACTCCAAGATTTGAGCACAAAAATCAAGGCTGACACTCAAGTGCAACACTGTGGGAGACCTGGACTGTCAGAGGTGCCATGTTTTAGATAAGATGGTAAACTGAGGTCCAATGCAGATGTAAAGCATTCTATGGCACTATTTAGAAAAAAGAGCAGGGGAGTTATCCCTGGTGCCTTGGCCCACATGTTTCCCTCAATCAACATCACAAAAATCAGATAATCTGGTCATTATCACCTTCCTGTTGTGTGCATGCTTGCTGTGCTCAAACTGGCTGCCATATTTCTGACGTTGCAGTGTTGACTACACTTCAAAAAGGACTTAATTGGCTGTAAAAGTGCTGTGAAAAGTCTGGTGGTTGTGGAAATGCAATAATAATAATTTCTTTATTGAACTTTATCACTCTACACTGCAAACTTGCAATCTAAAATGCAGTGAGGTGGGCTACATTGTCAAATCTGAAGTGGGATACATATCAGAGTCATTAAGAGATGGGCCAGAATGTTATGGCCCTGTTGGGGTGGGGCCGGGGTGTGAAATGAGGTGAATCATTCTAAACTCCATGGACTTCAGTGGGAAAGTAAAATCCCACTGGCATAAAATTCGACCCATGAGGTTGGATCTTGCACTCCCGCCAGTTGGTTTGAAGGTGGAGGGCCTCATAAAATCCAGCCCTTGGACTCAGTGTCTCCAAACTATTACTAGAAACATAGAAAATAGAAAAAGGAGTAGGTCATTTGGCCCTTCAAGCCTGCTCCACCATTCAGTATAATCATGGCTGATCCTTTACCTCAGCCGGAATCCTGCTCTTTCCCCATACCCCATGACGCCTTTAGCGTTCAGAAATCTGTTTATTTCTTAAATGTATTCAGTGACTTGGCCTCCACAGCCTCTGGGGTAGAGAATTCCACAGGTTCACCACCCTCTGAGTGAAGAAGTTTCTCCTCATCTCAGTCCTGAATGGTCTACCCTGTATCCTGAGACTGTGACCCCTTGTTCTAGACCCCCCCAGCCAGCCAGAGGAAACATCATCCCTACATCCAGTCTGTCCACCCCTGTCAGAATTTTATATGTTTCAATGAAATTCCCTCTCATTCTTCTAAACTCCAGTGAATACAGGCCTAGTCAGCCCAATCTCCCCTCATAACGACAATCCTGCCACCCCAGGAATCAGTCCGGTGAACCTTCGCTACTCTCCCTCTATGGCAACTGGTTACTGCTCCTACCCCAGCCTTGTTTATCCCAAACAGCTAAATAATAACCAGGACAGATGCATTGTGCAATCACAGAATTTTATAACACAGAAGATGGCAATTGGCTGTGCTGGTTATCCGAGGGCACTAATCTCTTAACTTTCCTCATCCTGTAATTGTTTTCATCTTCAGGTGTTCATGAATCACCCTTTTGTAAGATATTATAAATTCCCATCACTGTCACTGGCCGGGAATTCCATTTCCTTAAAAAAAAAACCTTAAAAAATTTCCCTAACCTTTTCCTTCATTCTTTCAATGATGATCTTAAATTTCTTCCTCCAGTTACTGACTCACCAACCATTGGAACGCTTCTCTTATTTACCTCAGCAAAACCCTCCCATCATTTTGAACATCTCTTTCAAGGGGACCAGACTTTCAAAGGTCACGACTGGGACGCATTGTTAACCTGTGGGAAGGTGGGGTTCTGTGATGATTGACATATTGTGAGACCAATGGGAGGGCGGCAGTTGAACGTGGAAAGTCATGTGACGACATTTCCCAGAATATGTCCAGCCCAAGTTGGCAACACTATTCCATAGATCATTTAAAATGTTCATCAGCAATGGGGCCGTTGGTGCCAAAATGGTAGCGACTGCTCCCTTGGAAACACCAAGGAGGTGGGGGATTGGACAGTGGTGGGGGGTTACAGGTCTGTTGCAGGCAATGCAATGTGATGTGCTGTGATGGGTGTTTACAAGAAGAATGATGAAATTTCACACAGATTTTTCCCGTCAGACCCAGTTTATCTTTGACAAGGGAAAAGGTGAAAACTATCAGGACGCTGGGACATTTAAGGAAAAGCAGGACTGTCCCAGTAAAACCAGGACGTCTGCTCACCCTATCTCTGTCACCTCCCAACTTTCCTCACCTTGATGGTAAACGTTTCCATTCTCTTCTGCCTTTTTACATTGAACAGCCACTTAAATACTTTGGAATAAAGACTGTCGCTATGTGCATAAACACAGTTGTTGTTTTACACACAGCAAGATCCCACAAGCAGCAACCTGTTGAATCCATTTTTTGAAAATATTGGTTAGGATACTGAACCGCCTTCAACAACAACTTGGCATATTTATATAGCATTGTATGTAGCCAGATGTTGCAAAGTGTTTCACAGGAACATTATGAAACAAAATTTTGACACAGAGCCACATAAGGAGGTTAAAATCTGGACCAAAGGGGTAGGCTTTTAATCTTAAAGACGGAAAGAGAGGTGGAGGGGTTTAGGGAGGGAATTCCACCGTTTAGGGCCCAGACAGCTGAAAGCCCGGCCACCAATGGTGAAGTGATTAAAATCGAGGATGTTCAGCAGACTGGAATTCCAGATAGTGTCTTGGGAAGTTTAACATCTGTATGAATTGGCAGATGCATTGGTTTAAAATCTTATTCAAGGGACAATGGCTGTGACGAAACAGCAACACCCTCTGCCCTGGGCTTGATGAGCCTGCACTGTGTGCTCCAGTCTTGAAGCAAAGCTTGAATCCAGAACCTCCTCCCTCAGAGATGCAAATCCCGCCGGGTGAACTCAACTGATAACTTCAGTATGCTCTATTCAGCCATTAGCTGTGTATTCCAGTGGAGAGTGGGGGGCGGGGAAGAGTGCAGCAAACAGCTAGAATGTCTCACTCTTCGTTCTACAGTAATCCTGAGGGACACTGTCAGGCAAGAAACTCGACCGTCTTTCTATTGCTTGGTTCTCAATGAAAGGCTCTGAAGAACCAGGTTCTGGAGGAAAAATTGTTCCCCAAACAATCAGAAAAACTTACTGTACTTTCCGAACACGTTTTAAAAGAAAAAGTCCGATCTTATTCATTGAATATTCCTAACATGAAAAGACTGACCGTTCCCATTGCAGCCTCTTGACTGTGAGTTTTGAGAGTGTGTAACAGGCGCTTGAGACACTAAACCCCCCACCCCCCTGGGTAAGGAGCACAAGAGGACTAGAGCCAGCCAGCCGATCCTTAGCTTCTGCATTCACTTATAGTTGAATTCTTTAAACGAATCACCGCAATGTTGGACATTAGAAACACTTAAAAATAAAAATAAAGTTACGTCTCTGACTCTCTCTCCCGCTCCCACATCCTGAAAATATCCCCTAACCCCAAGGTCCCCCCGCATCAGCTGCCGTGTCTAGTGAACAATACAGGGGATTGTTTGGTGAATCGCATTCGGGGCTCAGAAAACAGGCACAAGTGGGGTGTCTCGGCAAAGGGAACAAAACGGTTCATGGACTTCGCTAAAAAAAAAAAGAATTGGTAACTCTTGAGGGTTTCTTGAAGAAATAATGCAATAATTTCCTATCAGCCATTTTCGATTAAAAAATTGAATCCAGTTCAACGCAAACATGGTCCATTAGCAGAGCGGAGTTGCTGCAGTTGAACACGGGAGTTTTGGTTAAATCACACAGCACTTCACCCGGGAGCAGGCAGTGTCACAGAATGTGTGTGTGTGTGTGAGAGAGAGAGAGAGAGAGAGAGAGATGTGCATATTAAAACAGGCAAAAACATAGATTAATATCACAATCCACATGGTAATCCCAGTCAGATTCACGAATAAAACTTGCTGCATCGTGTAAAATAACTCGACTGATTTGCCAAGCATAAAATCCCAAATAAATTCATTTTTTTTTGGGGAGGGGGGTGAATAGTCTTCAGAATGTTTAATTCTGTCAGCCTCCTTGTCAATCAAACCTCATCTGACAAATAAACAGCCGCGTCTCTCTCCAGCTTTTTGTGCCCTTTCCACAGCCTCTAAATATCAGCTTCAAATCTTTACATTTTGTTAAAAATCACCAAATCGTCTAGACTTTATCCAGCTACCTACCCTCCCTCCCCCCTACCCCCACACCACACCACCCCCCCCCCCCCCCCCCCCCCCCCCCGAAAAATTGGGGATTTTTGTTTGAAAGAGGGGGCACTTTGGGGTTTTTTTTTTCTCTATTGTTTGATGACTGCTCCAGCCCCTGAGGCTTGACGATTGGACACGTCTTCCAAGCCGTGCCCTATTTCTCCACCTCCTTTATCTGTTGGGGCGTTGGTGCATATTAGACAGGCTGGGGTTTTACGCAGTTCATTTCTGTGGATGGGGAAGTGCTGATCGGAGCAAGGGGAGAGAGAGGGAGAGGGAGAGAGAGAGAGAGAGAGAGAGAACAACGGTTCACAGGGGAGAGCGGAGAGAGAATAAAAAAGGGGGCTTCGTTCTGTCTGCCCTCTCAATGCTTGTCTGACAGAGGGGGAGTGTTGGTCGTTTGCAGGTTGCGCTCCTGGAGCCTGTGTTTCCGAGTTGGGGGAGCTTCGAATTGCATTGACTCGCTAGTTTTCTTTGTTTGAATCGGTGTGTGTGAGTGAGATACAATTAACCAGGATGGGCAGCACGCTGACTAAACCAAAATCCCAGGATGCCAGTGGAGTAGTGGCCGGCAAAACTAATGGCCAGGTAGGATTTTTTGATCATTTTTATTATAAAAAAAACTGATTTTTTTTTTAAAAAAAGAGACAGAGAAATCCCTTGCAGCAGCAGCAGCAGCAGCACTAAGGGATACGCGTGGAACAGGCTGGATGTGTATTGGGGCTTAGAATTTAAAACACACTGTACCTTCAAATACCCAGCATGGGGTTTCCCCCACCCACCTCCTTTTTATTGAGTTTGGGAAAACATTTGAAAATGTTCAGGACAAGGATTTATCCAGTGTCGAGTGTTGCTTTTAAAAGATTTTAAGCTCCTCATATGGATCTTTAAAAGAAAAAATTAAAGTAAAATCTCCCAGAGCATCCGACGAGGTGTTTTGTTTGGGTATTTAATGTAAAAACAGGGGCTTTAAAACCAAAAATCATTTTTACTGAAGAGATGGGTTTGACATCAAGAACTGAACATTGGGGAGGAGGGGGTGGGAGGTGGGGTGAGGGGAGAAAAAAGAGTTGGATTTTATCCCATTGATTCTCCCTCTAGACCCCGGGGACCCTGGCATTCTGGACTCTTTCAATTGTCTTGTGTTAAATGCAGCATGTCCAGGGCGGCGAGTGGGGTTTATTTGTGTGTGTGTGTGTGTGTGTGTGTGTGTGTAGGCTGGTAAACGAGTTTTTCATTTTCATGTCGGGTTACTTGTGTGTATTTTACAGTCGTGTATTTGTGGCGAGTTGCTGGCAGAGTGACCACTCCTTGTGGACTGGCGGTAAGCCGCCGCGCCGTTCACAGGCTCAGAACAAAGGAGCGGGGCTGCAGCTGAATATTGCGCTGGATTTTGATAGATTTCACCTCTCGCCGACAAATGGAAGAGAATCTCTCAAAAACTCCTAAACTGCACGATGTGACCCTAAACGACAGGGTGAGGGGGGGGGGGGGGAACCCCAAATTGCCGCCTATTTACACCGAGCGCTGAGCAGATCACGTTCTGCTGTTTGAATTTGGGATTTTAAGTCGATTTTAGGTCGTTGCGCCGAAGAACAATAGCGCCGCCTGGCGGCGGCGAGCGAGAGTGCGGCCAGCTGCCGCCGAATTTCCTCCCCCACCAAGCCCGGGCTGGGTGACGGCGCAAATTGCGCCCAGTTGGTAGCAGTGAAGCCGGCTATCTCGGTGCAAATTAAGCTGCAAAGTTCATCGCTCTCTGAACAGAGGATTGTTCTGTCCACATTCACAAAGATCCGAGTTTCAGATTCCACTTTTAGAGAGCGGGGTGGGGGGGGAATTTCCCCGGGGGCAGGCGAAAGTTCTCCCTCATTAGCATTTCTGAATTGGTTTCAAATTGCTTGTTGGGTTTTTTGGGTACTTTCCCCCCCCCCCCCACCTTGGTCGCCATCCTGAAATAACACCGAAATTTTTGTTTTCCTTTGGTTGTGACTTGAATTCATCACAATTTTTTTTTAACCTTGAAAAACTCAATTCTGCACCCCCTCCTCCCCCCCCCCCAAAAGGTGGGAGTGAGTGACTTGGGTTGTTTACTTAGTGTTTGAAGCTGTTGTTGTGGTGCAGAGTTTGCCTGGATTTTAAACGGGGTGAGAGGATACAGGTTAAATTTGCAGTAGAAAAGCTCCCACTCCGCTAATCCACTGCCCAATCTCATTTCCAGGAAAATGGCCATGTGAAGACCAACGGCGACGTGTCTCCGACTAAACCCGATGGAGATGCCGTGGCTGTCCCAGCAAATGGAAGTGGCACTACAGAGGGCTTGAAAGAAGCAGCTGAAAGTTCAGGCGATACCATCGAACCAGCACCACCTGCAGAGGGGGAAGGTACCAAACCCGAAGCCACTGAGACTCCCAAGAAGAAGAAGAAAAAAACCCTGTCTTTCAAATCCTTTAAGCTGGGTAAAATGTCTTTCAAGAAGACCAAGAAATCCGAGGCAGCTGAAAATAGTCCCGCCGAAGATAAAAGTGAAGCCAAGGCAGCTGAACAAACTAAAACAACCAGCAACGAAGCTAAAGAGAATGCTGCGGAGGAGATGAAGGAGGAGAAACAAGCAGAAGCCAGTGCTTCTGAGGGACAAGAAACCAAAGCTAACAATGAAGAGTCTCAGACTAAGGAGGAGACAGCCCCTGCAAAGGAGGAACAGCAACAAACTTCAGGTGAAGAGGTCAAGCAGGAGACAACTGAGGAACCTACAAAACCAGCAGAAAGTGAAGAGCCCAGTTCAACACCTGCACCAGCTGACCAAAAGGAAGAGTAAAACTGAAACTGTTTACAAACTCTATCTGTGCCACGTGTTCACACAAGACCAACTGCCCCATCAAGCAGTCGACCCTAATCATGGACATGCACACAGCCCACTTCTTTTGTTGCTAGATCTGTTCAGCCAACTAGTCTTCAAATTGTCTCAGTATTAAAGTTTGCCTTTTCCACCATTGAATTTTAAAATGTATTTTCCTGGGAACAGCTTGGGTGCAATAAATATCCACTTCCCTAGTTTTGGGATTAAAATTAAGTTTATTGAAGAAATGAGAGGATGTAACCTGACCAATGCTGAATTCCTTCAATTGTCTACACGTGGCATTAATCCTTTTAGTCACATGATCTGAGAACATTGACATTTTAACTGGACATGGGTTTGACTGACACACTTTGGAGAATCCCTTTTCATCAGTTCATTAGCATTTGCATTTCCTGCTTTGTTTCCCGATTTGAGACATTTTTGTGCTTTTTAGGAAAACAGCAGTTTGATTGAAGCTTCTAGTTTTTTTTGTAGTTTTACAGTCTGACTACAACACTATTGAAATTTAAGTATGTGTTCCCATTGATGATTTTTTGAGGGGGAGTGCAAAGAGTTTTAAATGTGATATGTTTTTTGCTGTTTTTTGTCCTGTAAATAAAACTTTGGCCAAATTGATTTGCAATTTTTTATTGCTAACTTTTAAGGTGGTATAACTATTGTAACATTAAAAGGGAAAATAAATTTCACCAGTGTAAATCAACTTCCCCTTGCTATATTGAGTTGGCTGAGTGGTACAGTAACTTCAATCTCGGTCCATTTATGGCAGTTTACATTACCAGCTCTACAAAATACCTGTTGGTATGATAAGGGTGTAGAAATGTTTCAGGAAGAAAAGTGAAATTTCACAAATAGTGCTTTTAAACAGACAATTTAAAATACTGATTTGTCAAAAATTGGAAATAGATTTCAACAGTTTAATTGTCACAGCATAATTGTACAGTTTTAGACTGAAAATACCAATAAACTAAATGGAGAGAATTTTGTGCTGTGGCCACTGACTTGATTCTACTGCAAATGAAGTTCACAGCATTTGAAAACTCTTTAGTTCATGGCGAGTATTGTTTTCTGCTGACACTGCACAAAGCAATCATTCTAGAATCGAAACCCCAATCATTCAATGGTGCTCAAATCACGATGGCAATTCTTAGCATTCAACCTTATTGTCCCTCTTCCTACTTAAACAATCACTTACTTGAAGCAATGCTCAGAAATATGGGTCTTGAAGTCCAGGCAGCTGAATATTTGTACATTGGTTTTCTTGATACTCTTCCTGTTTTTGGGCCTTGGGGGTTCCAAAAAGGCTGTTCTTCACCTTGCCGAGTGCAGTCTAAATCAAAGCAGCTAAGATCATCAATTTGAAATTGCGAGCATTGATTTCATCTTCACGTTTTGTGGCAGAAGCCATGAATATTCCTATTTCAGAGACACTAGTTGGTATGTCACCCAAATAACGATGTGAGTTGGTGTGAGTATACTAGCAGGTTTTACTGCTGGGGCTGACCTTGTCTTAAATGTCTAGATATGCATTTTGGCCAAGGGGTCAGAATCAGGAGAGGAGTCTGGTCTACTCCCAGACTCTTCAAGCTGATTACAACACCGTAACTAAGCTAGCCGAGGGGAGTTGAATCACCAGAGACACAAGATTGAAGCTGCAAACTCCTTTGTAGTTTGTGAATGTAGATATAACACAACTACTGGATGAGTTCACTGATCTACTGGAATTTTGAAATAAATGGTTTTCCATTACTACCTGCAGTAAGCTGGTATTGATGCATAGGCAATCTCCACTTGATTCTCCTTTTGATATGTTCATCAAAATGGAAAACAGTTTGGTTATTGACTCAATATGGTACTTGAAAAGGCAATTGTTCAAAATTCCCCACTCAGGAACCAAATGAAAAAATACACAATTATTTAGGTGGCTGAAAGAGGCAGGTACAAGTAGTGTGGAATACATAGGAAAAATTGTGGAACAAATATTTCTTTGTTCATTAGATCTTCTAGCCAGTTGGAGTAATGGGACACCAAAGATTTGAACCCTGCTTCATCACTACAGGATTGGATAATACTGGCAAGATAGCAAAAATGTTGAATATGTGGAAACACTTCGAACATCAATAAAACCAAAGTCAAAGTAAAATTGACACATTTCCCCGATTCTATGAAGATAATGATTTGTAATGGTACATTTCAGGGACCTGAAATACTTTGTTTTAACTGTTTTAATGTGAGTCTGGTTACTAAAATGGGAGAGGCAGAGCACCATGAAAGAGCATCATTTCCCATACATTAACAGATCACTCTGTACGATGACCGTGATTCAAGATCACTAAGTTCCAAGTGTCATTCTGCATAAGGAATAAGGAGTAGGCTGTCAGCCTTTTGAGTCTGAAATAAAATCAGAAAATACTGGAAAAACTCAACAGGTCTGGCAGCATCTGTGGAGGGAGAAACAGAGTTAATGTTTCAAGTCCATGTTTCTCCACAGATACTGCCAGACCCGAGTTACTCTTTTTATTTTAGATCTCCAGTATCTGCAGTATTTTGCTTATAGCTCTTGTGAGTCAGCTCTGCCATTCAATTAGATTCAACAAGGGAGTCTCATCAATCTTCGTCTTGAATACAGTCCAAGTGGCCAGCCACAGCTCTTTGGGGTAGACAACTCCAAAGATTCACAAGCCTCAATCAAGTATGACTGACCCTTTATTCTAAATCTTAGATGAGTTCTTAACGGCATGAGGTAGGGATCAAATCTGGGATCTTCCTGGTAGGTAATATGACTCAACTCCTTGTACACATCATCTCAAAAGGATGTAAAACATTCCAATTAAAACTTAGCTTTTAAAAGAATTTTTAATCTCGTGTCATTTTGCGAGGGAAGAAGGTTGTTCAGGATTCTGAAATAACTGATGAGCTCAAACAAAAAGGTCAACAACATGAAACGTTAACATTATCTTTCCAAAGATGTAGCCAGTTTTGCTGAATAATTCCAGCACTTTGATTTAATTGCTGGAATTTCTCCTGCTCAACTTCAGTTCAACACCTCATCTGAAAGACAGCACCTCCAGCAATGCAGCAACCACCATACTAACTTCTGCAATCAACTCTTGCTGTAGTGGAGCATTCCATATCTGATATAACAGATCGAATACGACAAGCTGTTTCTCTCTCCCAACTAATTTCCTTTCCCTCCAGCATGAGACTAAACGTCAAAATTACTTCACCTGTGGAGAGGTTGCAATCATGTTCCCCGCTCAAGGTGAGCAAAGACTCACCATTCCAACAGCATTCTCTGGACAATGGTAAAGAGCAGGTGTTCCAAATCCTTTTCTTGGGCTGTTGAAATAAACTCACGGCAGGCTTGGCAGGGATTGGGGGGAAATTAAACCCAGGTCCACGTTGTGGATCACCTCCTCAGGCAGGAAAGAGTTGAACAACTTACCTCAATCACCCTGCTCACGTGAAAGAATGATTCTGAGCATTTAACTCAAAGAGATGACATTAAAGCAAGCATGTACAAACTGTTACAGTTACATCACAAAACATTCAATTAACAAAAATAAATAAAATCAATAAATCCCCCAGCCAGTTGTAATTGTTAATCATTCAGTGCTGCCTTGGATTGTAGTTATTGCGTACTTCCTTTCTATATTCTTGTCACCAATAAACCCATTTTAAAAAGGAGCTCTTGCATAAATAAAATTTCTATAGCACTTACTTCATGACCATAGGATATACCAAAGTGTTTTCTTGCCGATGGAGTACTCTTTTTTTAAATGTAGTCACTGCTGTGTGGAAAGATGACATGGCAGTTCTGCAAGGAGTAATAAGATAGAGATAACCTGAGGGCAACTGAGGCCTTGATTAAATATCCCAACTGGAAGGCTCTGGACTGCAGCATTCCCTCAGTACTGCACTAAAGTGCCAGCCTGGATTATGTATTAAAATCCTGGAGTAGGGCTCGAATCCGCAGCCTTCTAATTCACAGGCGAGAGTGTTACCTTCTAACACAGTGCGAGACCATTGGATCTAATCCAAGTGACTGAACTGGCATAACCAATAAAGGCAACAACAAACTGCACAGGAGTGTTCAATTTGTCTTGCAAAGATTATCTTTGTAAGTCTACATGTGACAGGAGAACCACTTTATAGGACCATCGAACCACTTGAGGTGGAGATGTTTTCATAGGCAATGGGCATCCTCATACTTGGTCCAATTAATTCCTCTTCATGTGTGAGCATGAACAGCAAGTGTAGGAAGCTTAGGCATCACTGGTGAGGCTAATTTGCCCAACCTCTACACAAGCAGGGCTCAGAATAGAAAAAGAAACCCAGCTTTCTTTCTTTGCCCCCCTCTAGGACATTCAGATCATCTGTAGCATTCTCGCTCCGATGCCAGCTAACATCCTTTTAATATCCTTTTAACCTTGAAGATCCCAAAGTACTATTCAGGGTTTTGGAGAGACATTTGGTGAAAGACACTCATGGTACAGAATTAACCAAAAGCAGTCTTCTACACCACCCAGTGATCAGTTTGTGAATGGACAAAGCACTTACTTCACAATGTGTCTGATTCCTGATTATATGCAAAAGTCAGGGAGGGACGAAGGGACAAAAACATTCACATTTGGAGATAGACACATACCCAAAATTGTGAACAATCTGCAAAAAAATGACTTTTAATGCATAAATGCCACATGTTGGGTAAGATTGGCCTCGGGATGGATGTGTGTTATACTCCCAGCAGAAATATGGTGATGCATTGTGGTAGAAAAATGTTCACCATCTCCTTCAGCCATCTGCAAAGAGGCAGCTCCAGGGAAACCGGGGTGAGAATAGAAAAATCAACCTCTGCTACTCACATAAACACAGGATGCACAGCAGAGACTTAAGGTCAGCTTGGGGTCTATTTGTTGAAGAGGAAGGAAGGAAGGACTGAAAACATGGGAACAAATAAATACAATATAGAGTGCGAGGGTCACATTAACATCATGTTCCCTTTCTTTCTCACATAGATGTTAGATAGATTTTTAAGATCCCCTTTAAAGTTTAGTGTGACAAGTCATTGTATGCTTGGACTAAGCCTCCTGTACAACCAGAGTAGAGTCTCGGGAACGCGCAGCGACCGGCACTCGGGAACGCGCAGTGACCGGAATGTGTATCAGCATCAGGTAAACATTTAACAGATTTATTAAACTGACACATACTAGTTGGAGTTTTTCTTGATGGATAATAAACAGGGCCTTACCGTTTTTTACTGTAATAAGTGCTCATCTTTAGACATGGAACTATTGAAATAAAGGGCACTCATAGGAGTCTACACTGAAATATTATTTTAAATGAACTCCAGGGGTTTGAGCCTACAGCCTCAGCTCGGATTTGTGTAACATTCAGCAAGTTCAACACTGTTAAAAGAGCTGTCTTTTTAGAGTAAGCAATAAGCAACACAACCAATAGAGTAAGCAATAAGCAACACAACCAATAGAGTAACAATAAGCAACACAACCAATAGAGTAACAATAAGCAACACAACCAATAGAGTAACAATAAGCAACACAACCAATAAAGTAACAATAAGCAACACAACCAATAGAGTAACAATAAGCAACACAACCAATAGAGTAACAATAAGCAACACAAACAATAGAGTAAGCAATAAGCAACACAAACAATAGAGTAACAATAAGCAACACAAACAATAGAGTAACAATAAGCAACACAAACAATAGAGTAAGCAATAAGCAACACAAACAATAGAGTAAGCAATAAGCAACACAAACAATAGAGTAACAATAAGCAACACAAACAATAGAGTATCAATAAGCAACACAAACAATAGAGTAACAATAAGCAACACAAACAATAGAGTAACAATAAGCAACACAACCAATAGAGTAACAATAAGCAACACAACCAATAGAGTAACAATAAGCAACACAACCAATAGAGTAACAATAAGCAACACAAACAATAGAGTAACAATAAGCAACACAAACAATAGAGTAACAATAAGCAACACAAACAATAGAGTAACAATAAGCAACACAAACAATAGAGTAACAATAAGCAACACAACCAATAGAGTAACAATAAGCAACACAACCAATAGAGTAACAATAAGCAACACAAACAATAGAGTAACAATAAGCAACACAACCAGAGTAACAATAAGCAACACAAACAATAGAGTAACAATAAGCAACACAAACAATAGAGTAACAATAAGCAACACAAACAATAGAGTAACAATAAGCAACACAAACAATAGAGTAACAATAAGCAACACAAACAATGGGCCTGAACTTGCTCAGAGTGACAATCAGAGTCGAATTGCCACTCATTCCACTCCTACTTTTTTCCCAGAAACTCTTTCTGACCCCATCTCACCCAACCTTCAGTTTCAGGCCAGCTGAGACCCAGGCAGTGCAGCATTCCCCCCACCACCCCCCGAGACCCAGGCAGTGCAGCATTCCCCCCCCCCCGGGACTCAGCGCCGAGGGCGGGGCGGCTCAGTGACATGTAAGGAGATGTTTTTTTACGGCACCAGCAAACCAGGTAAGTTAAAGATCCGGCCAAGGTGAAATGCCATTGAGAAGGTAGGTGGGTAGGATTTTGTGGAAGGGTGTTGGGTCTGGTTGTGCCTGGGGGTGGGGGGTGAGGCAGTTGGGGTTGATTCAGGCCTCTGTGTAGGGGTGGGGGGGGTGGGTGGTGAGTGTTGATGGGAGATGAGATGATGGGCTTTGGGGGGGTTCCGAGAATGGGGGAATCCCGTGGGGGTGGAGGGGTGGTCAGGGGGTGGGGGGAATTCCGTGGGGGGGTAGGTGTAGGCGTGGGTCTGTACAATAGTTACCCAGAAGTTAGAAGTGGTGGTAATCCTAATTTTTTTCCGGGTAACTATTGCTGTTAGACAAAGGGAACCAGCCAAAGTTTGAGATTTAAATCACATTTTCGGATGGTTCCCAGGTCAGGGAAATTGCCCAAAGGAAGTCTGAATTTCCCAGGCAATTACCGTGCAATCCTTACCTGGGAACGTCTGCAAGGGGTAGTGGGGGTACCCCCCAGTAACACTGCCCTGGAGCTCGCAAGTTATGACCCATTGTCATTACAGTATTTAAAAGGAGCATAAAACTCTCCTGGCATCTTGTTCAAAACTTACCCCTGAAACCAACACCAGAACAGATAAGCAAGTCATATATTTCACTTGCTGTTTGTCTGAGCATGCTATCTCCGCCTGTATTTACCTATGCAACTGCACTTCAAAAAGTAACTCATTGGCTGGGAAGCACTTTGGGATGTACTGAAGGAGTGATACCACACTATATAAATCCAAGTTCTTTCTTAATCATCTTCCACAGTTCAAATAAACTTAAAGTAGGACATTTGAAGTTATAAAAACTTAAAAATTAAAATGAATTAAGTTATTATCTAGCTTGGATGATACTGGCACAGCACCTGCAAATCAAACCCGATGCTAATACTTAAAAAAGAGCCTTCAAAATGCATCTAACTTGTACATTTTAATTATACTTGACATTAAGGGAACATTGAACAGTGGCCTTCCAGCACCATCAAGTGTTCATAAGCGGGATTACAGTGGGTCAATTTCACATTTCAACTGTAGTTCAAAAAAGCGTTTTGAATGAAGGGTGAAATTTTGTACTTCAACCTATCTTTGCTTTTATTGTTTAAAGCCAGTTTGTCAATAAATACCTTCATTAAATTAAACATCCCAATCTATGAATTGGTCTAACATCTCTGCACTTCAAACGTATACATTATATATGAAACCCACTGATATATTTGAGACAAGGCACTCCACAAATACTAAGATAAAAGCAAAAAACTGCAGATGCTGGAAATCCAAAACAAAAGCAAAAATACCTGCAAAAACTCAGCAGGTCTGGCAGCATCTGCGGAGGGGGACACAGTTAACGTTTCCAGTCCGAATGACTCTTCAACAGAACTAAGGAAAAATAGAAAAGAGGTGAAATATAAGCTGGTTTAAGGAGGGGTGAGACAGGTAGAGCTGGATAAAGGGCCAGTGGTAGGTGGAGATAACCAAAAGATGTCATAGACAAAAGGACAAAGAGGTGTTGAAGCTGGTGATATTATCTGAGGAATGTGATAAAGGTACAGATAGCCCTAGTGGGGGTGGGATGGGGGGAAGGGATCGAAATAGGCTAAAAGGCAGAAATAAAACAATGGATGGAAATACATTTAAAAATAATGGAAATAGGTGGGAAAAGAAAAATCTGTATAAATTATTGGAAAAAAGGGGATCGGAAAGGGGGTGGGGATGGAGGAGAGAGTTCATGATCTAAAATTGTTGAATTCAATATTCAGTCTGGAAGGCTATAAAGTGCCTGGTCGGAAGATGAGGTGCTGTTCCTCCAGTTTGCATTGAGCTTCACTGGAACATTGTAGCAGGCCAAGGATGGACATGTGGGCATGAGAGCAGGGTGGAGTGTTGAAATGGCAAGTGACAGGGAGGTCTGGGTCATGCTTGCAGACAGGCCGAAGGTGTTCCGCAAAGCGGTCACCCAGTCTGCGTTTGGTCTCTCCAACGTAGAGGAAACTGCATTGGGAGCAGTGAATGCAGTAGACTAAATTGAGGGAAGTGCAAGTGAAATGCTGCTTCACTTGAGTGTTTGGGCCCTTGGATGGTGAGGAGGGGGGAAGTAAAGGGGCAGGTGTTGCACCTTCTGTGGTTGCATGGTGCCGTGGGAGGGGGTTGAGGAGTAGGGGGCGATGGAGGAGTGGACCAGGGTGTCCCGGAGGGAACGATCCCTGCAGAATGCCGCCGGGGGTGGGGGAGGGGGGGATGTGTTTGGTGGTGGCATCATGCTGGAGTTGGCGGAAATGGCAGAGGATGATCCTTTGAATGCGGAGGCTGGTGGGGTGATAAGTGAGGACAAGGGGGACCCTATCATGTTTTTGGGAGGGAGAGGAAGGTTTGAGGGCGGATGCGCGGGAGATGGGCCGGACACGGTTGAGGCCCTGTCAACCACCGTGGGTGGAAAACCTCGGTTAAGGAAGAAGGAGGACATGTCAGAGGAACTGTTTTTGAAGGTAGCATCATCAGAACAGATGCGATGGAGGCGAAGGAACTGAGAGAATGGGATGGAGTCCTTACAGGAAGCGGGGTGTGAGGAGCTGTAGTCGAGGTAGCTGTGGGAGTCGGTGGGTTTGTAATGGATATTGGTGGACAGTCTATCACCAGAAATTGAGACAGAGAGGTCAAGGAAGGGAAGGGAAGTGTCAGAGATGGACCATGTGAAAATGATGGAGGGGTGGAAATTGGAAGCAAATATTCCACAAATATGTCGCTCAACACCATTTTTAAAAAAAATGCTGCAAAGCCTAACATCAAGACATTTGGATTTTGTTCAATATTACAAAATAATTTTGCCTTCAAGTGTTAAGATGGTTGAGAGTTCAACTTCCACTTGGAAAATTATTTTCAGGGTGTAGGCATGAATGGAAAGGTCAGCACTTACCTGTTGCCCAAAGGTGGTGTTGTCATTTCATGGAGTAACTGTTCTGTCAGGTCACGTCAGAATCTGGTGGTGTGGGACTGGGGTCATGCCAGACCAGGTAACCACAGTGTACAGCTGCCTGGTCCTTTTTACTTATATCAGATTGCTCGAGGTGGGATTATTTTCTTTCTTCACTTACAGGGTGTGGGTGTCACTAGCTGGGCCAGCATTTATTGCCCATCCCTCGTTGACCTTGAGAAGGTGGTGGTGAGCTGCCTTCTTGAACCGCTGCAGTCCATGTGGTGTAGGTACACGCACAGTGCTGTTAGGGAGGGAGTTCCAGGATTTTGACCCAGCGACAGTGAAGGAACGGTGATATATTTCCAAGTCAGGATGGTGGTGTTCCCATGTGTCTGCTACTCTTGTCCTTCTAGGTGGTGGTGGTCATGGGTTTCGAAGGTGCTGTCGAAGGAACGTTGATGAGCTCCTGCAGTGCATCTTGTCGATGGTACACACTGCTGCCCCTATTTGTCAGTGGTAGAATGTTTGTGGAAGGGGTGCCAATCAAGCGGGCTGATTTGTCCTAGATGGTGTCAAACTTCTTGAATGTTGTGGGAGCTGCACTCATCCAGGCAAGTGGAAAGTATTTCTGGCTTGTGCCTTGTAGATGATGGACAGACTGAGTCAGGAGGTGTGTTACCACAGGATTCCTAGCTTCTGACCTGCTCTTGTAGCCACAGTATTTACATGGCTAGTCCAGTTCAGTTTCTGGTCAATGGTAACCTCCAGGATGCTAATAGTGGGGAACTCACTGATGGTAATTCCATTGAATGTCAAGGGACGATGGTTAGACCCAAGCCTGGATATTGTCCAGGTCTTGCTGCATTTGGACATTGACCGCCTCAGTATCTGAGGAGTCGCGAATGGTGTACATTGTGCAAACATCCCCACTTCTGGCCTTATGATGGAAGGAAGGTCATTGATTGAAGCCGAAGATACTTGTGCCTAGGACACTACCTTGCAATGATGTCCTGGAACTGAAATATTTGACCTCCAACAACCACAACCATCTTTTCTGAGTTAGGTATGACTTCAACCAGCAGAGTCCCCACTCCCGATTCCCATTGACTCCAGTTTTGCTAGGGCTCCTTGATGCCACACTCGGTCAAATGCTGCCTTGATGTCAAGGGCAGTCACTCTCATCTCACCTCTGGAGTTCAGCTCTTTTGTCCATGTTTGAACCAAGGCTGTGATGAGGTCAGAAGCTGAGTGACCCTGGCAGAATCCAAACTGAGCAATAACCTGCCACTGATGCTAAACAAGTACCGTTTGATAGCGCTGTTGTTGACACAGTTGAAAACCACCAAGTGCCATGGTGACAGGATATTAATATTTTTGTCTTCAACAGCCAAGCTGCACAGAAAAGAGTTTTTCAGCAACGCTCCTGAGACCAACTTTGGAAAATGTTTACCAAACGTGTAAATCGTCTTGTAAATCTTCATGTTCATCACAAAATCTATTCTGGAAAGAGGAGTAGGCTATGGTTTACAGGCCATCGCAATAAGAAAGCCCACAGGAAGGAGAAACTATAAACCTGAGCTAAACATTCTTGGTGGAACAGCGAATCCTTCAACAAAAGAGGAAGCCTGGGTTGAATTTGAAAAGCATTAAAAAGGGAGATTGGACACGCCAAACATAAATACAAAATTAAATTGGGCAGGACAGAAAATCCCAGGACGTTTGAGGTATATTAAATCAAAAAGGATAATACTGGAATACCAATTCTGCATGTAGGAGATAAAGTTACTACTGGATGACAAGGCACAAACTGAAGCTCTCAGTTTAGAGTGTCTCCAAGGAAAGAATCAGAGCACTTGAGTCAATCTGTCAACTGAGGGAAGTCTTACAAAAACATGCTTGATGTTATAACAATAAAAAGTGATGAGAAATTCCTCCATGACAAAGCCTGTGGCTCAGATGACATCCGAAACCATGCGCTTAAAACTGCAGTGAGTTTGTACCAATGTTAAATGTAGCTTTCAACAATCTATACACGCAGGAGAATTACCTATCAACAGGCTATGAGCTAATGTCTCTCCAATTTACAAAGACCCCCTACCAAACCTGCAAAACATCGATCTATTTCGCTCACTAGTGTTTGCTGTAAAATATTAGAAAACATCATTTATTGTCAGCTAATGGGACATATTTTATGGCAGAATATTGCATGCATTTTCTAAAGCCAGATCAACAGAATCACAACTCATCCTTATCATCCACAATCTGACCTCTCACCTCGACAATCTCATCACCACAGATCTAGCTTTTTTTAGATTTTTCCAAGGCCATATACTTTGGCCATATACCAGACGCAAGGGCTACTGGACAAACAAGATCATTTGGAGTTTGAGGAAATACTAAGCAATGGATAAGACAATTTCTTACCAAAAAGCAACAGAGTCACAGTGAATGGGGAAGCCTCAAACTGGAAACCAGTCTTAAGCAGCGTGCCCCAAGACACTGTCCTGGGCCCACATTTGTTTCTCTTTCATAAATGACAGCCAGGGTGGAATAGCAAGTCAGATCAGACTCTTTGTAGGTGATGTTTAGTCTATAGAGCCATTATTGAAACAGATGAGGATTACCTTCTGGAAGATCTAAATAATCTCAAAAATGGGTCAATATATAGGGAATAAAATTCAATGTAGAGAAATTATCATGAGAAGCAGCAATATTCGATGTCCATCAGTAACCAACTACACAATGCACAATTCCCTCGAAGTTACTAAAGAATGCTGTTACTTCGGAACCCTCATGAAAAATAAAGTGGAAAGTACAAAGTCATTAGGTAGCTCCCAAGGCATTAAATCCAAGGCTTGGGTTTGGGAAATGGAATTTCCATCGCTCTTTGACTACAGTAAATGAAATGCTGTACCATTGGTTGGACCGCAATTAAGAGTGCAGTGGACCCATATACTGCTAAAAAAAAAAATTAGCCTCCTCGATAAAGCAACACCAGGCAACTTGTTTCATTAAAATCAATTACTCGTGAAATTCCACTGTCTCCCAGTTGCTCACATCGCTAGGCTGGCACAATCTCCAGAACTGAAAAAAAGGCCTAAAAGGTGACATGACTATGAAATTTTGAATGATCAAAATTTTCAATTGAACAATTCCTAAGCAGTACATGAAGCCCAAAAGTGACCGAGCTTCAAGAGTTCATAAGCAACAGCTCCAACTGTATACACCCCAACATGCTGCCTTTGCTAACTCCTTCCCCATCAACCTTCCACCACCCCCACCAAGAACAATTAAGGACTGGAACAATCTTCCACAAACCTTAATCCCAATGGTCTCTAAGGATTCACTTAAGGAAAATCTGTTGAACTTTTTAAATTAAGGTGACTAACAGCTGTACTCATTAGGCACTCCTGTGAAAACTCAGGATTAAACAAGTACCAGGTTTATATTTCCATACTTTTAAAAACTTAAGTTGTCATGCAGGATTTGAAATCATTTTTCTACAATAATAACCCAGTTTGCTGAATTACCAATGCATTAAAATAATCACATTACCATATAATCTAGACTAACATTTCAGTGCAGTACTGGGCTGGTGGAAGATTCCATATGCAGATTAGAATATGGAGCTTGCTGCCACATAAGGAAACTTGCTATTCTATAGTGCCTTTCACAGGCACAAAATGCTTTACAATCAAAGAAGTACTTTTGAAGTCTAGTCACTATAATAATACAGGAAACATAGCAGTCAATTTGTGCACAGCAAGCTCCCACAAATAGCACTATAATGACCAATCTGTTCTTGTGATGTTGATTGAGGGATAAGTATTGTCAGGGGACCAGGGAGAATTCTCCCGCTCTTCGAAATAGTGCCATGGGATCTTAGTTGTCAACACAAAAGATACAAGGCTAGGATCCAAAGTTAAATTATCCAACCATCATTAAAACAATTAACTGGACATTTATCTATTTTTTTGCTGTTTTTGAAACCTTACAATGGGCAAATTGACAGCCGTGTTTCCTTACAACAATGGCGATGCTCAGAAACACCAAAGCTGTGAAGTGCTTTGGAATGGGCTGTGGTCACAAAAGTCACTCTAATTCAATAAAAAGCTCTGTAGAAGAGTCTCATAGACTCAGAACGTTAACTGTTTCTCTCTCCATATGCTGCCAGACCTGCTGAGCTTTTCTAGCATTTTATTTTTATTTCAGATTTCCAGCATGCGCAGTATCTTGCTTTTGCCACTAATTCAAATTCCTCTTCGAGACACTCCATTTCTCAATTCTAGGAAGAGGCTAAACATCTCTTGTATCTATCCTGTGTGTGTTTCAGGCCCTCTGGGCACCACATTATCCCACAGAAGGGAGAATCCACCTTCTTGCAGCTTCCTGTTCATTGCCAGGGGGTACAAGGATAAGGACATAGATTTTTCAAGCCCTTCTGCTGTGGCAAAGGGTGTGCTCCACAACTGTGGGAAGACATTTTGGAAATAGCAGTGAAAGTTGCACCAGCTTGCATCTTTTAGAAGAGGTATCCTTCTTAACTGGTAAGCTCAACAGGCATAAGTTCAGGTTTGCAATAATGCAAGGCCCATCATGTTATCCATGGCCAGCTTATTGCTCAAGGTTCTTGCAGAGTTAGGACCATATAATGCAGTGTACCTCTCTGGCCTCAACCCTTCCAACTTAGAGATGTGCTACATTTGTTCACTGTGTGGTTTTAAGTTGGTTCTTTCACATTCTGCTGTAGATGGTAGTCGAAAGTCTACATCCACGCTCCCTTCTCTTTGAGTTATGTGGAAGCTCATCAAAATGAAGGATGGCAGTGCTGGAGAATGGAACTCTTCCCATTCCATGCACTATCAGCATCAAGCACTCAGGCCAGAGTAATAGTCAGATGCAAAGTAATGCTCTCTATTCTACCCCAATCTCCAGAAAATATTGAGCTGCACCAGAGTGACTGACATCCTTTGTTTCATACTCTAGCCCTCCTGTCGAAGATTGCCAATGAATATGAAGTTAGGGGCGGTATTGTTCCATGGAGCCACGCCCTCCAAGAACCGGACTGAAGCTGACATTCTATACGAGGGACATGTCAGTTTTGCAATAAACTGACCCAGATGAACTCCTTGGATGGGCTATGAAAGTGTAGGGAAGTGAGATGGAAGGACTAGTCACGTAAAGCAGGACACAGTAAAAAGCAATGCATGTTTGTTTTCCAGTGATATCCAAATTCACTTGTCACTGTTTCCAAGGGAAAACTGGCCAGCATAATGAGGAAAGGGGGTAAACTCATTTCATCCCTCTGTGAAAGGAAGGGGAGTGGGGTTGGCGGTAGATGAATGTGGAAAAAAGATGGTTTGAAGCTGAGGCAATTTGCAGACAACATGTCAAATATACTTCCTACACCTAGGGAGCCATTATGGCAGGGCTGTTGTTGCTGCCATGGTGCACAATTTGGAATAAGTGTTCACTACTATTCCAGTCACAACCCCCTACGACATTCATTTCATCAATGTAGACTACTAGAATGTGGAAACTATTATCCATTTCCCCTCACCCCCCCTTCCATCATTGATGACACAGCCTTCAGCTACTCCACCCCAAATGCCTCTGCCTTGCCCATCTTCAAAAACCAGACAGAAAACTTCACTTAACTATGCTTTAATTAGCTCCCTAATCTGGTGCGTTCACTTACCTCATACTCCCATGAAGGTATTTGGTAGCTTAAGGACATAATGTAATCGTCCTACCCAAAAAACGTACATCAATGCTTATAGAACAGCAGAAGCCACAATTTGACTGAATATTTTAATTAAGTTTTGGTCAAAAAGGTCATGAAGTAAACTTAATTCACACATAGCAAGAATAAAAAAACCCACACACATCTGGCCCATGTTTCAGTTGGGCTGTAAGAGTTTTACTATAAAGTTTTTTTAAAAATGGAAAACATTTCATTAAGGAGCCTCTCTAAGTATAAGTCAACTGATTTTACCCAGTTTATAATATATAAAAAAATTAATAGAATATCCATCTCACACATCTGATTACTACTTTTAACAAGGGAGGGTTACATGATTCTCAGTATTTTCACAGAAATACAAATGGTACATTATGGGATAGTAAAAATGGAAGCCAAGTTGTCATTCTCAACAACTTTACAGGGTTGACTTAAGAGTGCTATGTGCTTAGCAAAAAGACTGCCCAAGCAAAGAGTAAAAAAAATGCCATTTGTTTACACTGGAAAATACAGGAAAGGTTTAACAACTCCTTAGTCAACTTCACTTAACAATTTAACTTTTTTTTGGATCACAGATTAAACAACTTCCAAGGTCAAAACTGTGTTTACAAATAAATTACATGGTCCATTGTACGTTGTAAAAAAATAAGCATTTCTAGGGTCATCTAATAATGCTACGCTACAGTAACCATGCTGCGAAGAAAATGAAGCCAACGCCTTTCCGTCTTGACTTATGCATTGCTTGGTTTTGTCTCCTCCACCTTAATTCTAGAGAGTAAAGCATATCAAATTTGGTGAGTTGCACAAAAATCCATGATAATATTGTAGCATTAATATTGTATTGGTCCATGCTAACCATATAAAACTGTAAACCAATCAATCAGAATACTGGGAAAAGTTCAACTCATGTTCAGCCATGATGGTCCCCATTAATGACCTACCCTGGAAATTTTTACCCAAGTCCACCCAGATCCTGAGGCTTCATGATTGCTTGCTTTCTCCAACCAAGCCCATTCCACATGCTTCACCTTTGACTTGGTTTCCTCCCTGCTATCAAGGATTCAAACTGCAGTTCACCGCCTGCCCAATCTGGTGCAAGGACAGCAATCAATTCCCAGCACTGTGCCAACAGGCTGCTTAACTATGAATCTAGTAGGAGAGTAAACAATGAACATTCAAATGCTATTAAAATAGCACAACTGTTCATTTCTAAACTATTAAAACGCTCTTGATAAGTATTGGCTTATTTAGGGCTCTAATATTGCTAAGTTTATCATTTTTTTTCTAGACTGTAGGGTGTTTACATCACAATTTATGGAATTATTCTACTTGGTCCCTCCAAAAGATTTGAACCATAATTGACCAAGCCAATTGGTCCAAGCTAGCCACCCAACCATTATTGCCTGCATGCTCATCGCCAGCCACTTAAGCAATCCGCACCCAAACTCCCCCAACTCTAAGAGGCCCAGGTCCTGATATTAATACTGCTGCCTCAACACAGGAAGCAACTTACGACACAGATAATTTCACTAAAAATCAAGAGGTTTGAAATTCAGGATGCACAGCAGCTTAGGGGAACTGAACACTAGATGAAAAAGAGTACAAGCAAGAGCCAGAGGAAAGCATGAGAACACAAGAGAGAGAGAGAAGGGAGACAGTGCATCCAAGGGTGAGGGAGAGCCAGTATGTGAGAGCAAGAGATGCAGAGGGCATATGCATATGATAGGAAAACAAAGACGGTATTGCAGGGAAGTATGTACGTGTAAAAAAAGAACAGAGATCAGTACGTATCTACAGACAGAGTGAGCATGTGCATGCAAGAGGCAGAGCAGTTGTCAAACACTTGTGTGTGGTTGTCGTGCCCTATCACGCATGTGTGCATGTCAAGGCATGAAAAACTGCACTTAAGTGTTCAACAATTGTACAAGAGGCAGGTAGGAGGGTGGATGTCATACGCAGGAGAAGTAGCACAGGAAAGACAACTTTCACATGAAGAGAAAATTAAACAGAAACATGATTCAGGGTGGAAGACAGAATACAATAAATAGAACATAATATGAGCCAGAAAGGGAAACGAGGAGATAATTTTGAGACCTTTTTTATTTTTAACTTTTAAGACAACTTGTAATACTTTACACATGTAAAAACCATACCCTTTTGTTTCTAATTTCTCTGGAACACCATCTTTGGCCTTTTCTTCCTCTTTCCCATCTAGAAAACAAAAATAATTTTATTATTTAATCTGAAGTTAAGGTGCCACACATTTCTGATCAGACAAAAAAGTGTTATATAGAATATATAGCACAAACAGTCCATTCAGCTCAACTAGCCTGTGCTATTTATAATCCACACCATTCTTCTGCCATTCTATCTACCTCATCTCAGTCTTTCAGCATATCTTTCTATTCTTCTTTCTCTCATGTACACATCAAGTTTCCTTTTAAAAGTATCCAAGCTCTTTGCCTCAATCCAGTGATAGAATAGATAGAATGTGAAACTCCTGAGTAAAGAAATGTCTCCTTATTTCCCTGCTGGATTAACTAATTATTTTTTTTTTTTAAAATGGACTTTGGTTAAATGGATAGTTTTGGATTCTCCACAATTGGAACAATCACTCCACACCTGAAGGAAAAAACTCAACTTCATCAATCTTTCCAGATAATAGTGGTATTCTCTCAGTTCAGGTACCAACCATCCTGGTAAATCTCTTTCTGTAATTTTTCTAGTGCTTCTATACCCTTTATAAAAAGTATAGAAACCAGAACTATGCACAGTACTCCAAGCATGGCCTGGTCAGGGTCCATACAAGCCTAATATAACTTCCTTACTTTTGAGTTCTGTACCTCTCAAAATAAATCCCAATGTTTTGTTAGCATTTTCTTTGCTGATCTGTGATGCTGCTTTCAATGATGTATTCCTAGATTCCTTTGTTTCCTATTCCATCCAGCCTATTTTCTAAGGTATAAGCAAAGCTAATTTTTTTCAATCAATATCATCCCAGATTCATCTATGTTGAAGTTCAATTTGCTGCTTAACTGCCTAGTCTGCAAGTTGTCTTGTATTATTTATCAAGTCTTATGCATTAAGTTACATTCAATGTTAACTATACCCCTGCCAAACCACCATCCACCCCTAAAGATTGGCATCATCTGCAAATTTTGACATTGTGCTGCTTATTCCAAAGTTCAAATCATTAATATGAACTACGAACACTTCTCCAGCACTGATATTTGTTTAATATAGCTTTCCACCAGTTCATTGTTGATCCAACATGTGTGAAGTTAAGTTTATGACAAAGTAAAATTAAAAACAGGCATTATCAATCTTAATGTCTTAAAACTGCTCAACAACCTATACTACCGAATTTCTGAACTTTCATTTATTTTTGTTTGTTTCTTTACTCCAAGTTAGCATACTGTCTTATACAAACAGAGCTCCAGGTACTTCATAAATCTTATTTACATTTCCAGTATATTATATCCTTACTGCGTTCTAGATTATTGGACTGATCCTCCAGTAACATTATATTTTGTTCTGACTGACTTGTCAGTCAAGTTCATGGAGCATCTGTTGGGAAACAGATTTTATGCCATCACTTTTTTTTGTTATCTACACCCTTTTTTCCCCTGTAGGTATATGAGATGCTCCCTGCTCTGCCTATCACCAATATGGTACATCAGATATCACAAGCGACTCCTAATTTTTTAAATCTTAAATATGCCTAAAGTAATACCTTCACAACTCAGTAAACTTTGCTGGTACAACTTTGAATCAAACCATTTGCATATCTCTGCCTTCACTGTTGCATGATCAGACACCTACATGCTTCAGGCACTTATTATCAGGTTTTTCCTTCACAAATAGCGTGGCAACACTGTATTGCTGATGTTTTATATAATCGAGTGTTGCCGCTAACCAAATGGAGTTGATCAATTCCTATTGCCAAAACTTGTGCATTATTCGGTGACATTGAATCTGACATTGCAGTGCTGGTGCCAGGATCTAGTTATTGAACCGTGGAAAATTCACACACACTTTCAGCACAATTGGTGAATTCAAGGCAATTGGAAGAGTCAGCATGGTTTTGTGAAAGGGAAATCATGTTTAACCAATTTATTGGAGTAGTAATATGCGCTGTGGATAAAGAAGAGCCTGTAGATGTACTGTACTTGGATTTCCAGAAGGCATTTGATAAGGTTCCACATCAAAGGTTATTGCAGAAAATAAAAGCTCATGATGTAGGGGGTAACATATTAACATGGATAGGAGATTAGCTGGCTGGCAGAAAACAGTCTGCATAAATGGGTCTTTTTCTGATTGGCAGGATGCAACGAGTGGAGTCCCACAGGGATCTGTGCTGAGGCCTCAATTTTTCACAATCTATATCAATGACTTAGATGAGGGAAGTGAAGACATGGTAGCTAAATTTGCAGCTGACACAAAAGTAGGAAAGTATGTTGTGAAGAGGACATAAGGGGGTTGACAATGGATATAGATAGGTTGAGTGAGTGGGCAAAAATATGGCAGATATAATGTATAATGTGGGAAAATATGAAGTTATTCACTTTGGCAGGAAGGGTAAAAATGCAGACTATAACTTAAATGCAAAAAGGCTGCAGAATTCTGAGTTGCAGAGGGATCTAGGTGTTCTAGTGCACAAGTCATAAAATGTTAGTATGCAGGTGCAGCAAGTAATTGACATCTCAAATAGTGTGCAGTTTTGGTCTTAAGGGTGTAAATGCTTTGAGGGCAGTTCAGAGGTGGTTTACTAGATTGATACCTGGAATGAGTGGGTTGTCTTATGAGAAAAGGATGGACAGACTGGGCTTGTTTGCACTGGAGTTTGGAAGAGTGAGGGGTGACTTGATTGCAGTATAGAAGATCCTGAATGGTATTGACAAAGGTGGATGCGAAAGAAAGGATGTTTCCTCTTGTGGGTGAGTCCAGAACTAAGGGGCACTGTTTTAAAATTAGGGGTCACCCTTTTAGCACAGAGATGAGGAGAAAATTTTTCTGAGGCCTGTGCAACTTTAGAACACTCTGCCTCAGAAGGCAGTGTCATTGAAGATTTAAGGCGGGGGTAGGTAGATTCTTGTTAGGCAAGGGAATCAAATGTTATTGGAAGTAGATGGAAATGTGGAGTTCGAAACATATGCAGATCAGCCATAATCTTCATGAATGGCACAGTAGGCTCAAGGGGCTGAATGGCCTACTTCTACTCCCTATTTCGTGTGTTTGTGTGTAAACTGTCACCAACCTGTTTTTTTCTCTTCTCCCTCTTTTTCTTCTTCCACTTTGGCACGCTTTAGTTTCTTGTAATTTGCGGTGTTTCGTCGGCCTCCTTCTCCTTCATCTTCAGAATCGGAGAACTCTTCATCGCACGCTATTCTCTTGTCTGAAGCACGGACTGTCGAGAAAGAAAATTAAGTGTAAGTAGATGTTTAAATCATGGTTTTGATTTGCAGGTGGTAGTTTGTTTTAGACATTCATAGCAAGTCGTTTAGGCTCTCTAAATATTCCACTGCCACCCACTCTCCCAACCTGACCCCAGATTCAGCTGCTGAGTGAACTACTTCGAGTTAACGTGTGATGTCTGGAAAGTGCCTGAAGTAACTGTATGCTGCTTAGCCTGAAATCAGGAGATTCACAAACAAAGACAGTATGATAATTCCTCATTTCCCCCCTCCCATTTTTCTCTTCCAATATTCAAAATGCTTCAAGGTATTTATAAGACCAGCGAATGCTTATATCCCTTAAATACTTACTCCAAATTTTCAGAATGTTTTTCTTTTACAAAATGAACATTTCTGTACAATTTACTATCCTGACTCCAGGTTTCTTCCTCTTGCCCATTTTCTTCCTTATTATGAAGACAATGGTGCTCCCCCATTAATCACCTACCCTGGGAATTTTATCCAAGTCCACCCAAGTGCTGAGGCTTCATATTTGCTTGCTCCCTCCAATAAAGCCCGACTTTGCAGGCTTGGCTTGCTACAAGCACCAATAACATTCTTAACTTCATCCAACTGACTTGTCTTCATTGTAGAAATTGCAGTAGGGAACAGAACAGAGCACTGAGCAGCAGAGATTCTGACCTCTCTCCCCTAGCCCAACTGTATTGGTACACAAAGTGTCATCTCACTGCAGGTTCTGAAATGCATTAGCCTAACACAGATCAAAGATAAAATATTGAACCCATCTGATTAGTACCGCTTTGTATTATACTGGGCCGATAGGTTATCCACTGATCCACTGGGAAGATATTTTGATTTTACAACAAAAAATACAACCAGGTAGCTCTCTTTTAATAAACACAGGTATCAAAATAGGCTCCCAATGAATTATAATTTATAAAAATCTATCTTCCATTTCTAGTGTATTATTTTTCTCTAAAAAATACCATTTCGAGAGAGAGTAAATGGAGGCACTGCTTCTCATCAAAATTGTGCGAAGAAGCTCATCTACTGTTCAGTGAGTTTGCAAGTACCTTCTTACCCACACTCCTGAAACTATTCTCTGGGATAACCTGCTTTTGAGTGCCAATTGCATGGGGAAGCATGCACTGATTCACAAAGATTTCCTGTAATTTTATATCTAAAACGCCATCTAATAAGGTCTACAATAAATGTGGTGGTCATGTTTCTTGCCTAATGGCAGGTTATAGCCCATATAAGCAGTTTATTGGTACGAAGCCTGATTTCAGGAAGCCGCCTTAATTTCCCCAGTCAGGTCTATCCATTGTTGTAAGCAATACAGAACAGGCAAGTTTAACCCATAGTCAATGTTGAAATAACTGATCAACATTTCGCTATGCGCTACAATTAATGAAAAACCCTACCAATTCTAGTTGCTATTCAGAAACACCTGAAGAGTGTGTGTCCATCATATGAGGAAATGATTAGGCTCAACTGCAATAGATCTTGTACAAATGCATACACAGAGATCTCTCCGGGTAGCTTGGGTTACAGCCATGCTTAGACAGAACTCAGCTATTGGCAGCTATCCCAAAACTATAAGTAATAAAATGTTCCTAAATCCTAAATTTATAACATGAAGTTTCAATGCAAACACCATGAGAACTCACTCGAAATGCGTTTGTCTGCATCTTCCTCCTCCTCATCCCCACTATCTTCTGGAACCGCATCTTCTGGGATAGCTTGCATCTGAACGCCTGGTGCATGGGGCAGCATCCGCAGGTTTTCAAACAAACGCTGCCTGTGAATTTACACCCAATAGTTATTTTTCTGTGGGACATGGTGAAAACCAATTGAGCTTAAGAAAGGACGCAAATAATTTTCTCAAGAATGTACATCACCACGATAAAGCATTGTTTGAGGGAAGATTAGCACTATGGTTGAAAGCCTTAGCAGAATCAAACTAGCTTGTGTATTGTTAATATTCTTGCTTTTCTTTTTATCTTCACCATTATTCAATTATGAAACAATTCAAAGACACCTCCAAGCTATATCATACAGCAAAACAGCCTGTTTTTAATTCGGAATTTGAATGAACGGCATCTCTACATTACAAAGTGAGCCATAGCACTTTTTAAATCATTTAACTATGCTCATTTAATATATTGCACTGCAGCCTAAGCTGAAAGAGCAGATATCCCTCCCATTGAGTTCAGACATGGGTATAATCAACTGGGCACAGCCCCCTGTACCAATGTCATTCCAATCAGACCTGCTGTATGATAAGCCTCAATTTTCTAAAGGAAAATCCACAAAATCAACTTTTAGCTGGATGAGTATAACCAGGAGTGAAGTCTCCAAGAGGATGAGGGCACAAGACATTCAGAGTGAATATTTCCAGCTGTCAGTTATGAAGAATCAACTTACCTGAACCCAAACAAGCAAGAGTTACAAAAATAAAGAGATAAAAACAAAAAACTGCGGATGTTGGAAATCCAAAACAAAAACAGAATTACCTGGAAAAATTCAGCAGGTCTGGCAGCATCGGCGGAGAAGAAAAGAGTTGAGGTTTCGAGTCCTCGTGACCCTTCAGCAGAAAGTTGGTTCTGTTGAAGGGTCACGAGGACTCGAAACGTCAACTCTTTTCTTCTCCGCCGATGCTGCCAGACCTGCTGAGTTTTTCCAGGCAATTCTGTTTTTGTTATGCAAGAGTTACATCTGGGTAACAAAATTTAATTTAATAGATAATACTTCTGCTTTTTCTTTTAATGTCCAATAGGTGGCCAGATTTACTGTTTTAGTTCCTGCTTAGCTAAGTTGCCAAAGGTACTTGTCCACATGTCACAGTACAAACAAAACTAGTTTTAAACAATCAGTAAAACTCCAGGGTTATTGGGGGTCATATTACAACATTCCTTTTGTCCACAGCCAACTGTTGCCCACAAGTTCCTCTCCCAACCCCTCCACTCATCTCCAACAAGTCAAATTCATGGATTTCTTCGTTATTAAAAGAGACCATCGTTCAGCTGCACTCATCACCCCTTGTCCAAGACAAACCTTCTCCAACGGTCCCCCTTCCCATGTACCCACATCTTTCTCCAAACACAAACTCCTGCTGCCGACTAGAATGGCATCAAGGAAAGTCATGCATGAGTTCTCAGTCTACACTGCGGCTACTGGTGCATGTGCAACTGCTTCTGATGCCTTTTTGATCAGCAGCAGGAATCTGGAATGTGTTTAAAAATTCAGTTTGCACAACAGAGATTTTAAATCCTTGCTGTGGGTCCCACTGATTAACCCAGACTAACATTGAAATGGAGGTGAAAGCGTTCCTTAGGCTAGATCCAGTGTTTAAGGCTATGCACATGGGGCTTGTACAAAGCCTGAGCAGCTTAAATGGTATTTATGGGACTCAAGAATTCAGTTGCTAAATGAAAAGTGGACTAGACACAAGAACTTGCAATTGGTTAAGGACTGCACAACCTAAAAATGGGTAACTTGAACGTTATTGTTAGTCTGTCCCAACACAGACACACAGACACAGACACAGACACAGACACAGACACAGACACAGACACAGACACAGACACAGACACAGACACAGACACAGACACAGACACAGACAGACACAGACAGACAGACACAGACAGACACAGACAGACACAGACAGACACAGACAGACACAGACAGACACAGACAGACACAGACAGACACACACTCTCCACAGTTTCAAAACTGCAGTCATAAATCCCTCCTCAAAAAACTCACCCGCACCCCCTCTTGCTTGCATACTGCCACCCCATCTCCAGATTCACTTTCTTCTGTACGACAGGAGGACACCTCGTTGGGCTCATGCAGCGAGGCAATGTGGGTAGAGCTCCGGAATAGGAAGGGTGCAGTCACAATGTTGGGGGTTTACTACAGGCCTCCCAATTGCCGGCAGGAGATTGAGGAACAGTTATGTAGGTGGATTTTGGAAAGATGTAAAAGCAATAGGGTTGTTGTGGTGGGTGATTTTAACTTTTCCTATATTGACTGGGAATCACTTAGTGCTAGGGGTTTGGATGGTGCAGAATTTGTAAGGTGCATCCAGGAGGGCTTCCTGAGACAATATGTAGATAGTCCAACTAGGGGAGGGGCAATACTGGACCTGGTATTAGGGAATGAACCCGGCCAGGTGGTCGAAGTTTCAGTAGGAGAGCATATTGGGAAAAGTGACCATAATTCAGTAAATTTCAAGGTACTGGTGGATAAGGATAACAGGCGTCCTCGGGTTAAGGTGCTTAATTGGGGGAAGGCTAATTATAACAATATTAGGCAGGAACTGAGGAATCTAGACTGGAGGCAGATGTTTGAGGGCAAATCAACAACTGACATGTGGGGGGCTTTCAAACGTCAGTTGTTAAGAATTCAGGACCAACATGTTCCTGCTAGGATGAAGGATAAGCATGGCAAGTTTCAGGAATCTTGGATAACGAAGGATATTGTGAGATTAGTCAAAAAGAAAAGGGAAGCATTCGTAAAGGCTAGAAGGCTGGGAACAGATGAAGCCTGTGGAGAATACAAAGAAAGTAGGAAGAAACTTAAGCAAGGAGTCAGGAGGGCTAAAAGGGGTCATGAAAAGTCACTGGCAACCAGGATTAAGGAAAATCCCACGGCCTTTTATACATATGTAAAAAGCAAGAGGGTAGCCAGGGAAAGGGTAGGCCCACTCAGGGACTGAGGTGGGAATCTGTGTGTGGAGCCAGAAGAAATGGGAGAGATACTAAATGAATAATTCTCATCAGTATTCACCAAAGAGAAGGACTTAGCGGTTGATTTGTCTAGGGAAGAGCATGTAGACAGCCTGGATCATGTTGAGATCAAAAAGGAGGTGTTAGGCGTCTTGAAGAATATTAAGGTGGATAAGTCCCCAAAGCCAGATGGGATCTACACCTGAGTACTGAGGGAGGCAAGGAAGGAGATTGCTGGGGCCTTGACAGAAATCTTTGTATCCTCACTGGCTACGGGTGAGGTCCCAGAGGACTGGAGAATGGCCAATGTTGTTCCATTGTTTAAGAAGGGTAGCAGGGATAATCCAGGAAATTACAGGCCAGTGAGCCATACGTCAGTGGTAGGGAAATTATTGGAGAAGATTCTTCATGACAGGATTTACTACCATTTGGAGGCAAATGGGCGTATTAGTGAGAGGCAGCATGGTTGTGTGAAGGGGAGGTAGTGTCTCACTAACTTGATCGAGTTTTTCGAGGAAGTGACAAAGATGATTGACAATGGAAGGGCAGTGAATGTTATATACATGGATTTCAGTAAGGCCTTTGACAAGGTCCCTCATGGCAGACTGGTACAGAAGGTAAAGTCGCACAGGATCAGAAGTGAGCTGGCAAGATGGATACAAAATTGGCTTGGTCATAGAAGACAAAGGGTAGCAGTGGAAAGGTGCTTTTACGAATGGAGAGCTATGACTAGTGGAGTTCTGCAGGGATCAGTGCTGGGACCTTTGCTGTTTGTAGTATACATAAATTATTTATCGGAAAATGTAACTGGGCTAATTAGTAAGTTTGCAGACGACACTAAGGTTGGAGGAGTTGCACATAGTGAAGAGGATTGTCAAGGATACAACGGGATATAGGTCGGTTGGAGACTTGGGCGGAGAAATGGCAGATGGAGTTTAATCCTGACAAATGCGAGGTAATGCATTTTGGAAGGTCTAATACAGGCAGGAATTATACAGTAAATGGCAGAACCCTTAAGTGCATCAACGGGCAGAGGGATCTGGGTGTACAGGTCCACAGGTCACTGAAAGTGGCAACGCAGGTGGATAAGATAGTCAGGAAGGCATATGGCATGCTTGCCTTCATTGGCATGGGTATTGAGTATAAAAGCTGGGAAGTCATGCTGCAGCTGTATAGAACCTTGGTTAGGCCGCACTTGGAATATTGCGTGCAATCCTGGTCACCGCATTACCAGAAGGATATGGAGGCATTGGAGAGGGTACAGAGGAGGTTTACCAGGATGCTGCCTGGTCTGGAGGTTATTAGCTATGAGGAGAGGTTGGAGAAACTCGGATTGTTCTCACTAGGGTGATGGAGATTGAGGGGCGACTTGATAGAAGTTTACAAAATTATGAGTGGCATGGACAGAGTAGATAGTCAGAAGCCTTTTCCCAGGGTGGAAGAGTCAATTACTAGGGGACATAGATTTATGGCGAGTGGAGAAAACTATAGAGGAGATGTACGGGGCAAGCTTTTTTACGCAGAGGGTAGTAAGTGTCTGGAATTTGCTGCCAGAGGAGGTGGTGGAAGCAGGTACGATAGTGGTGTTTAAGAGGCAGCTTGACAAATACATGAATAGGATGGGAATAGAGGGATACGGACCCCGGAAGTGCAAAATGTTTTAGTTGACGGGCAATATGATCGGCGCAGGCTTAGAGGGCCGAAGGGGCTGTTCCTGAGCTGTACTTTTCTTTGTTCTCAAAACCTTCAGCATTTGCTTCCCAAATCCGTGTGAATATTCCCAGTTTCATGTCAAAAAGCTCAAGTTTTTGTCTTTGCTGCAGCACTGAAACAGCTCTAATCAAAGTTATAAATGACGCCCTCTATGACTGGAGTGCACTTTCCTTCCTCATCCTCTCTACAGCCTTTGACACAGACTACTAGGTCATTCTTTTTCAATGCCTTTCCTTTGTTGTCCAGCTCAGTGGGTTCCACTCCTACCAATCTAAGTTAGCCAGAGCATTTTCAACAACAGCTCATCCTTCTGCTCTTACATCATTACCTTTGGGAGCCCCTCTCCCAAACCAAGCATCCATCCTCCTCTTCCCCTTGTTCATGCTCTGCCTTGGCAACATCTTGGCAAAGATACAGAGTTAGGTTTTATATGGGCACTAACACCTAACTCTACCTCTGCACCATACAGCTTAACTTTTCCACTGTGTGTTTGTCCAATATTTAGTTCTGGATCAGCTGAAATTTCCTCCGCATAATCAGAGACCAAAGCCACAGTCTTCAGCACCCACCACAAACTCCTCTACCGTCCTCCTGATTCCATCCCTCACTCTCACAGAATAGATGATGTTGAACAAGAGTACTAACACTGAAAAAAAACTTTTTCATACAGCAAGTGTTTAGGATCTGAAATGCAGTGCCTGAGAGTTTGGTAGAGACAGATTCAATCAAGGCATCCAAAAGGGAATTAGATATTTTGTTTCAAGTAATCAATCTGCCGGGTTACAGGGAGAAGGCAGGAAAATGGCACTAGGTGAATTGCTCATTCGGAGAGCCGCTGCAGACATGATGGGCCGAATGGCCTCCTTCTGCCCTGTGACAATTCTGTGGGCATCCCATTCAACCCAGCTCAGCTTTAACCCATTTCCTGTGCATCACATGCTCTCACGTCAACAACAGGCTGCACCATTCCAATGCTCTTCTGCCCAGCCTGTCTTCATCCATAAACTTCAGATCATCCAAAACTCTACTGCCCATCTCCTATTCCACATAAACTCTCATTCCTCATGAGCCCCATCCACATTTTGCACAACAGACTTTGAAGGGCTGAGAATCAATTTAAAACTCTTATCCACCCGTTTAAATCCCAACATGCCAGGCTCTCCCCATTTGGAAACTTACTATACGTCTAGTTCACCTCCTCCCAACCAAAATTTCACAGTTCTTCAGTTTGGTCTCTTTTGCACTGCCACCCTATTCCTCTTCATTAATAGCTGTGCTTTTTCTTCTCAAATTATCTCTCAATCTCTCCATCTTCCAGACTTCCCCCTTCCTCATTTAAGACCCCCCCTTAAAAACCATCACTTTGACCAAAGTTTTGGTCAGCTGCCCTTCTTTTGACCTAAGGTTAGTTTTTGTTCAATTAAGTTTCTGCTTTTCTACTTTAAAAGCACTATACAAATGCAAATTGTTGTTCAGTTCAGAACTCGGAGGCAAGACAGTGCTTTTGTATAATAACCCAATTCTCCAACATTTGCTAGCAAATCTCTGTGCACCTGGTTTATATCAATATATGGCTTCTGCAAAGTTACAGAATTCAGGAAACAAATGTTCCCAAGTTTGTCAGGATGGATCCCTTAAAGTATATGTTGCACACTAGCTTAAAGGAACGCATGTTCACAAAATAAATGTTTACAAAACACTGCAAGATTGCTTAGCAGTCCACTTGCTTCATGTTAGTTGGATTCATTTGATCAGAGATTCTATAATGTTATTTCCACTCGTGTGGAAGAGACACTCGCTTTAGGAACAGTTACTAATTTATAGTGCATTTTTCACTTTTATAAAGCATAAGGCAGGCCTTCATGTGAGCTATACTGCTTATTAAGAAAATAATTAAATAGGAAGATCTCACATGACAGCACTATTTAATATCAATAGAGGAAATTATATACTTTATCTTCTCCAGGTATTCGTTGGTGTTCTGGTTTGTCATATTGGAAGGACTAATGTGCAGCTTAAAGTCTGGTCCAAAGTACTCAAAGTAATCGTTGTATGGCAGTTCTGAAACACAAAGAATAATTCATTTAAATTTATTTCTCCATCTTATGCAAAATAAACCACTTGCCAGCACAATATATATAAATCTACCCTTGCACTAAATTTACAGCGGAATGCTGGGCTCTGCAAAACTCATTACATTCAGCTTAAGAACAAATAATTAATAACACATTGATATTAGACCATTAGTAAATGTACTAGTCACATCATACTTTCCTTTATAAATCTGAAAACTAATAGTGTTGGGATTGGTCAGTTAGTTGGTGTACTTCCAAGCCAATCAGTAACCTTCTCCCCCACCAACTTCCCAACAGCAGTTAAGACCAAATTCAAACCTTTTGATATTACAATGTATTCACAACTTGCTCCATGCAACAAGTACAAATGTTTTATTGATAAACTTAATGGGTCATTTTCATTTAAGCAAAAGCCAAGTTGAGCGTAAAGTACTTCCCTCTATTAGGTTTTGAGAACCAAATTACTCTGACAAAGGTAGAACGAAATGTCTTACCCTAACTACTTTTTTTTAAAACTTCCAATTCCAAAGAGACTACTACTAGACAAAAATTCCATAATAAGTACAGGCAGATTGCAGGCGATCCTGGAGTCAATTGTTGCAGCAACAAAAGTCTAAAATGCCAGCTTAAAAATGAATTTTCTCCTACAAGGTAATGCACTGGTAGCAAGCAATGGGGGAGAAAAGGATGCAGTTTTATACTGAAAATACTCTTTCCACCTTTCTACTTTTTAATGGTGATGTACATTCAGGAGCACATCCTGACCCACCTATAGAGCTATACATGTGGAAAAAAAAATCTACACTTTTCAATTCCCAAAATACCACTCCACATTCATATGCAGACCCCCCCAAAATCATTTCACTGCTTACTACTACAAGTTCCAGCTCCTGGGCTGAGCCTCAGATCTGTACTCTCAGCTGGAGACCCATTACACACGCACTTAGGTTGAAGAGACTGGAATAGCAGCATTTAGTGAGTAGACTGATGACTGCTGTGGCAACCCTAAGGCAGACATTTGGAGTCTGCAGATTTTAACACACATGTTGCTGTTGCCATCAATGACTGGAGGCTCTGAAGAGGGGTGAGGTGCACACAACCACAGAATAAATGAACTTTAAATTTAGATTTAGGATTTCTGGTCCTCACTTTTCACCCCACCAGCCTCCACATTCAAAGGATCATCCTCCACCATTTCCGCCAACTCCACCAGCAAACGCATCTTCCCCTCACCCACCCTGTTGGCATTCCGCAGAGACCGTTCCCTCTGGGACACGCTGGTCCAGTCCATCACCCCCAACACCTCAGCCCCCTCCCACGGCACCTTCCCATGCAATTGCAAAAGGTGCAACATCTACCCCTTTACCTCCTCCATCCTCACCGCCCAAGGACCCAAATACTCCTTTCAGACGAAGCAGCACTTCACTTGCACCTCCTTACATTTGGTCTACTGCATCCGCTGCTCCCAGTGCGGTTTCCTCTACATTGGGGAGACCAAACGCAGACTTGGTGACTGTTTTGCGGAACACTTTCGGTCTGTCCGCAAGCATGACCCAGATCTTCCTGTTGCTTGCCATTTCAACACTCCACTCTGTTCTCATGCCCACATGTCCGTCCTTGGCCTGCTGCATTGTTCCAGTGAAGCCCAATGCAAACTGGAGGAACAGCACCTCATCTTCCGATTTGCCACTTTACAGCCTTCCAGACTTAACGTTGAGTTCAACAACTTCAGACCATGAACACTCTCCTCTATCTACACCCCTCTTTTCAATATTCATTTTTATTTTTTAATCCACTTATTTTTATTCATTTTTATTTTCACTCATTTATTCATTGTTTTATCCCCCCACTTTTATCCCATTCCGGATCCCTTTATTCACCCCACCCCCACAAGGGCCATCTTTTACTTGTTCATTTTGTTCTTTTCAGAGTGCTTACCTTTATCCTATTATCACATTCTGCTTTCTCACCGTAATGCCATTATCAGCGCCATTTTTAGCTCTTAGCGCTACCATTAACGCTCCCTTTGTCCTATTGTTCATGACATCTTTGTCAATCTCTCCTCTGCCTCCACCTAATGCTGGCCTTCTATCCAGCTTCACCTGTTCCACCCCCCTTTAAACAGTATATATTTCATATTTCTACTTCTCTGTAGCTCTGAAGAGTCATGCGGAGTCGAAACATCAACCGTGTTTCTCTCCACAGATGTCAGACCTGTTGAGTTTTTCCAGCATTTTGTTTTTGTTTTAAATTTAAAGTATTTCATTAATTACATGTACTTTGTTAAACTTCCGGGTGCATCAAAATGTCAATAACTCTTCTCATTCTCACGTCCTCTAACTAAGTGACGAGTATCACACGATTGACTAGCATATTAATATTTATGAGGTAACATACTAAGGAATATGAAGGGTGAGATCTATCCAAAACACTGTCTTCATAGGACTGGGAATAATACTCTATGTAAAATACCTAGTAACAAGCTGCAGCATAATTTACAGAAGCTTTGGTTTCAATGGCATAACACCCAGTGTCTTTAATTCTAATTCTGATCTCCCCTGCCCAATCTTGCTTTCCACACTCAACTGACCCTCTCAGATCAGGAGCAAACAGTGGAGACTAATATGGAACTTCAGAGCCCTGGCCATCCATTGCCTGTTTCCTGCCCCCTTAATGAAGACTTAAGCAGCAAATTAGCTTACCATTTGGAATCTCTGAGTCCAAAGCTACAGAAGTCTCATATGTCCAGCACCGAGCTACATTACGAATTGTATATCCTCCACCTCCCAACATCAGTAAAGGTAAATTAAAGGTCTTCACAAATTCAACACACTTAGCATGGCCTGTATAAAGAATAATAATCAGTTTTAAAACAGGGGCTTAAGATTTCCAAGCTTTGCAGCATGTTATGAGAAAATTCTACCAATTACGCTATTAAACTGGCCTTCACGTTCAATGTTGTGATAGATGTCTTACTGGACAGAAGCTATTACTCTTAGGAAAATTATCCAAATCTTGGGAGAGAGAAAATGCTAGAGAAGAGTTTTCTATGTAAAGTACAAGAAACAAACAATTGTTCTGTATATTTAGCAAATACAGCTCATCCTCATGAGGACTGCCATTTCAGATCTCTCTCCTGTCTTCAGCTGTTCTGATAATTTAGATTATGGAGACAGCCTGCGTGCGTTCCTCAGCAGCTCTGACTTCAATGGAAATCAGCAATTCAAAGTATGTTCTCTGGGGCTGTCTGATCCAAGGAGAGCCACTAGTGGGCATTTAGACAGCAAAACAAGGCCAGTATCAGCACAGTCCATTCACACCAGAAGAGTACAGGATTAAGATTAGTTGCAATTAGCCCCAATGCCTAGTATTCACTATAAAGGCCATTCTAGATATACAAGATAGAGCACGGCATGTTATTCAACATGACCCCAAGCATGGCACGCTGCCTTCACATGAGAAATCAGAAGGCAAAACTGCAGGACTACATAAAAAATGTTACTCTTTCTACAGGCCACTGAAATGCTGCAGTAATGTTCCAAGATAACTGAGAATCTTTAAGATTAAAGAGAGGGGAGAAGATATTTAGGGAGGACAGGTCTAAAATAATTCACAGGATTTTCATATGAACAAATAAAAAACAAAACACGAGTGACCATAAATCAAACATCACCTTAAGTGAGCGCATCTATTCAGGCACATATATACATTAAAAATGGATTACTGTACCTTTAATAGTAAGGTTAAAACAACCCAGTCTATCCCCAGACAAAGAATCAGCACCACACTGCAATGCAATGGCACTGGGCTGGTACATCTCCATCACCTTACATATAATCTAGTGAGGAAGAGAAAGGGTTTTACAATATTGCACTGAGGTCCCACACTCGTACCTGCAAACATGCTACACATGTAATCTGTAACATACAAAGAAATGGTCCACAGCAAGGAACATTCCAAAGCCAAAAGGAGCTCAAAATTCCATCCCCTGTACAGCTAGAAGGATCAAGCAGTGGCTACACAAATCCTTCTGGAATAAATATGACTCGAACAAGTTTGTTGTACACTACAAATTGGCTTTGGGAGAATATTACTTGCTTTTTAGTAATGAGCAAAGGAAACACTTACAGGCTTGAATATGGCTTCATAAGATTCATCATCGATTCCATCTCGCAATGGGAAATTTACAGCATAGTACTTGCCTTTACCTGCACCTATATCCTGTACAGCAAAAACAAAAGGCTCAAATCAGCTTCCCACAAATAAAATATACAACAAAAGATACATTTCTATTAATATATATGAAGATGCAATGATAACCGACGTTCTGCACTAATTTATTACTTCTTCACCCTGGGCCTCCAGGCGCCTTTTTATCAAACCCAAAATGCTTTCTGGTTTTAACTACCTACACTCGCATTTTCAGGAAATCATGTATCTGAACCATTGTTCTCATTCATATCTTTCATTAACTCTCTATTGAATGCATACTTCCATGGTTCTTCACGTTTCACAACTCAAATATTAAGTTGCCTGTGTCCATATGCAGCAAGACCCAGACAACATTCAAGCGTGGGTTGGTTAAGTGACAAGCAACATCCATGCCACTCAAGTGCCGGGCAATGAATATTTCCAGCAAGAGAGAACCTAACCATTGCCTCATGACATTCAATGGCATTATCATTCTTGAATCCCCCACTATCAGCATCCTAGGGGTTACCATTGACCAGAAACTGAACTGGGCTAGCCATATATATACGGTGGCTACAAGAGCAGGTCAGAGGTTAGGAATCCTGTGGCGAGTAACTCATTTCCTGACTCCCCAAAGCCTGTCCACCATCTGCACAGCACAAGTCAGGAGTGAGATGGAATACTCCCCACTTGCCTGGATGAGTGCAGCTCCAACAACACTCAAGAAGCTTGGCATCGTCCAGGATAAAGCAGCCCGCTTGATTGGGACTGCATCCAACAACTTAAACATTCACTCCCCCCACACCACAGGCGCATAAGTATGTAGCATTTACAAGATACAATGCAGCAACTTAACAAGGCTCCTTTAGCAGCACCTTCCAAAACCACAAACCCTGCCACCTAGAAGAACAAAGGCAGCAAACACATGGCAATATTATCCTCAAGTTCCCCTCCAAGTCACACACCTACCTGATCTGGAACCATTCCTTCAGTGCTGCTGCTTCAAAATCTTGGAACACCCTCCCTAACAGCACTGTGGATGTACCTAGACCACATCAAGAGCAGAGGTTCAAGAAGACAGCTCACTACCGTGTTCTCGAGGACAATTAGGGTTAGGCAATTAATGTACCCTTGCGAGCAACATTCACAGCACGAACTAATAAAAGCAAACTTATAGGCACACCATATTGCATCTTCTAATTGCCTGTCTATTCGATTAACCTGTTTTCACCTTCTTGAAAGCTTTTGCAGTCCTCTTCGCTGTTTGTCAAAGCCATTGCTTTGTCAGCTAACTTTGACATTATGCACCATGTACCCAAGCACACATCATGTACATGTATAGCCCTGGTCACCCGCAATGCCCATGCTTGCAGCAGGCAACCATCCACTGGACAATTAAGGATAACCATTGATAAAAACAAAAGATAACAAAAACCTGCAGATGCTGGAATCCAAAACAAAAACAGAATTACCTGGAAAAACTCAGCAGGTCTGGCAGCATCGGTGGAGAAGAAAAGAGTTGACGTTTCGAGTCCTCATGACCCTCCCACAGATTGTTCATCACAATAGAACTCAATTACAAAAGTGCCTCTTAAAACATTAAGCATACCAACTATTTTGGGCAACCCAATATGCTCCTTACATCTCATGAAAGTGCAATTTTCTTTATTACTTGACATTCTGCACCTGCCATTTAATGGCTCTGATCATTAAATTATAGGTTGGAAATAGAAAATTGTGAGGACAAAATTTTGACTAATTTAAAATCCTCCAAAATAGAGACAGGTCAAAGCTTTTCATCCCGCACTCATTAAGACACTTCACAAGAATACCAATATATGGGGAAAAACTGTATGTGAAGGGTGTTGCCATGGAGAATGCACCAGTGATGGTGACTGACAGTTAACTGCCAAACATTCTTTTAAAATTTAAACCAGGCAGCTTGACCCCGATTGGGCAAAGAATTCCCTGAGGAACGAGTCAATGAATGGCTGTCGCTTATTTTGTTTAGCTGAAACAAGCACAATGTGTGTTCATTGTCTTTCTGTCTGCAAAGATCAGGGCCCTGCATAATAATATGTAGCTTCCAGTACACACAACTGAGAGCCCAACCGACAATTTTAAATTGGTTGTCAGTGTAATTCTTAGCACACTGAGGATCATTTAGCAAATGCTGTCCAATCACGGAATCACATCTTAATGTTGGACACTGCGTTTTACAAGCACGGGTTGGTTGGGTACAGTCTATGCCTTGCCTGTTGCACTAGGACATCTTGTTTGATACAATCCACCAGTCTTTGGGACATACGGCCTACATACTTAGCATCACATAGGCACTGAGAAAAAGTCTACCTCAGATTACCCTGGAAAGGTATCGTAAAGATTTGAGCAACAGGTGAAGCTAGCTGTTTCATGCTGCTACTATGCAGTAGCAACACAAGTGGTATTGGCCACTAACAGGATGCTGCTGTCAAGCCAACAAGACGTTCTGCCTATCACACAAATGAGTAATGTGGTATATGAATTTCAGTGCCCCTGTATGATGCTAGGTATGTAGGCTGTACGTCCCAAAGACTGGCAGTTCATATCAAACAGCATGCCCCAGCCGCTGTTCGCAATGGACGAGGTACAGACCATACCCAACCAGCCCGTGCTTGAAAAACTCAAAACAGTGTCCAACATTAAATGTGATTCCGCGATTGGACAACATTTACTAAATAATCCTCAGAGTGCTAAGAATTACGCTGACAACTAGTCTAAGGTTATCAGCTGGACTCTCAGTTTTGCAGTGGTGTATTTGCGTGTACTGGAAGTTACATATATTAATACAAACGACCCTGTTCCTTGCAGCCAGAAAGAACATGTACACACATTGCGCCTGTTTCAGCCAAACAAAATAAGTGACAGCCGTTTGCTGACTCATTCCTCAGGGCAATGCCTTGACCAATCAGAGTCAAGCTGCCTGGTTTAAATTTCAAACAATGAGAGTTAACTGCCAGTCACCATCACTGGTCTATTCTCCATGGCAAAGCCTCAATCAATCAGCATTCTTTTTCACATACAGGATAAATTGTTTTCCCCTTATATTGGTGTTCTTGAAGTGTCCCGATGAGTGCAAGGTGAAAAACTTTGACATGTCACTTTTATCAGCAATATTCAAGTTCTATATTATCAAATGACTATCCTCCAAAGTATTCTGACACTTCAGTGGCAATACCACTTGGGGAGCAGAAGGATACTTAAAGAAAATGAGAGAGATTGTATTTACTCATTGTGAGCAAATCACAAGATCCATTCAATACACAACAGCCTCCAACAGGCATTTGAGCATGAACAGGTTGGTTAATGCCACACTTTCCTTGAAGTCACAAATATCCTAACTGTTTATTAAATATCTATCTGCACTAGTGACTGGTTTTAAATGCTAATCATTAGTTAAAATTGTGAGAATAGTTGTCGCAAACAAACCCCAAAGTTAACATTTCATAGCATTAACAGGATTATTTGTTTTTATTTAATTTGTGTTCTGCTGATCAATGTAGTTTGGGCACTAGCCACTAAAACCAAGTGCATGTTTGTCCCTTAAGGTTTAAAAGTCCAGTTTTGCTGTCCACTGCCTAAGTGAGGTTGTTGGTGGGGGGGGAAGAAAAATCAACTCACTCCTAAAAAAGCCCAGTGATCAGGCCATTAGATCCATCCTGAATTTGCCAATTTTTGCAAAGCTGATTATTTTTCAATGCACAATCACTCTACATCTTGGCTCTAGCACACTTGTTTTCTGACTTCCACCACAACCTGTGAACACTATAACTCTATCATACTTACATCCTCCAAACTAGGCTCCCCCTTAGCTCCATGTTGCCTTATCCCCTATCATGTCACTTTGTATACGCTTACAAAAGCCACTTTATTTTACATTTGTTCTCAGGATATGAGTAATGCTGGCAAGGCTGCACTGAATGCCTATCCTTAGTTGCCCCAAGAAGATGGAGTACACCTTTCCCTTAAATCACTGCAGTCCTTGTGTTGATGGAGCCCCTACAATAACATTTGGTCGGAAATTGGAAGATTTTGATAATGCAACAATGAAGGAATGGCAGTCCACGTCCAAGTGAGGACAGCACACGACTCGGAGGTGATTTCTGACAACATTGCTGCTCGTCCTCAACGGTAGCGATCGCAGGGCTGAAAGATGCTGCCAAAAGTATGTATGATGAGTTGTTGCAGATTGTATATACATCAGCCACAATATTTCCTTTTATACTTCCTTTTTATGTGGTCTTTTCTTCTATCCCATTTTAGTCTTTCTAATTCCCCATTCACCTCTCTATTGCATGATATTGCTGGCGACTTTTTGTTTTGTTGGCCCTAATTTTCTCAAACGCTTCCCTTTTCTTCCCACTCAGGTGGGAACCTGAAATTGATCTCCCATTGTTTCCAATTCCCTAACCAGAGGAAAAGTTGTTGGTTATTCATCCCAAGATAGTCTCCTCCTGGTCCTCTATTAAAAGCTGCAAAGTCTCAAATCTCTCGTGTAAATTCTCTGGCATAAAAACACATTCTGTGAAAAATACTTCCTCTTACCCGAAGATCTCCTGTGCCAGGGAAATATTCACCATATTTATGAAATGAAACAGTCATCACCCTGTCCGTTGTATAAAAAGCCTCTTCAACACCATCACCATGGTGAATATCAATATCGATGTACAGTACTCTCTGATGATACCTTAAGGGCAAAAAAATATTAATTCAAATTGTTCGATTTGAGACACAAAATTTAAGCTAAGGTTTAGTAAGAATATTAAAAAATAGCTTGGGATCTTGATGGCTCTGCTGCTAAAACAACTGCATAGGTTACAAAGACCCAAGTTCAATTCAGAATGTGTTGATGTGACTAGTCTTGGGTTGGGGACAGAATTCAACCCTACTTAGCTTCCTGATTACAATTCAGGAGGAAGTAGAGAGCAGATAATTAGTGCAGGGTGGGTGGAAAGAAGACAGCGAGTGAACGCTGCAGGAGGCAAAGGGGGAGGGGGTGGGAAAGGATGAAGGGGGAAAAGGAGGGAGAGCATGGAGTCGGAAGGAGGGAGAGGGGAAAGGAGGGAGAGAATGAAGGGAGGAATAGTGAAGGGGAAAAGAGGAAGAAAGTGACCATAAGACATAGGAGGAATAAGCTATTTAGCCCATCGAGTCTGCTCTGCCATTCAATGAGATCATGGCTGATCTGATAATCCTCAACTCACTTTCTTGCCTATCTCAGCCTTGAACATACTTAACAACCCAGCCTCTATCACCCTCTGCGGTAAAGAATTCCATAGATTCTCCACACTCAGGAGAAATTCTTCCTCATCTCTGCCTTAAATGGGTGGCCTCCTACTCTGACATTATGCCTTCTGGTCCGAGACTCTCCCACAAGGGGAAACCTCTCAGCATCTACCTTGTCAAGCCCCCTAAGAATCTTATATGTTTCAATAAAGTCGCTCCTCATTCTTCTAAACTCCAATGAATACAGGCCCAACCTACTCAACCTCTCCTACTCAATCCCTCCACACCCAGGATCAGCCTAGTGATTTTCTCTGGACTGCCTCCAATGTCAGTATATCTTTCCTTAGATAAGGGGACCAAAACTGTTCACAGTATTTTAGGTGTGGTTTAACTAGTGCCTTGTTTAGTTTTAGGGAAGTCTTGCTATTTTTATGCGCCATTCCCTTTGAAATAAAGGCCAACATTCCAGTTGCCTTCCCTACTACCTGAACATTTATGCTAGCTTTTTGTTGCTCATGCACGAGGACTCCCAAATCCCTCTGGGCTGCAGCTTTCTGCAGTTTTTCTCCATTTAAATAATATTCGGCTCCCCTACTCTTCCTGCCAAAGTGCATAACCTCACATTTTCCCTCATTAACTAAATAGCTGCCCTGCAATGCTGCCATATCCTTTTGCTTTGTAAGCCTACTTATCCCCTCTCCAGAACCCGCCCCTGCTCTATTTAGTTCAAAGCCCTCTCTACAGCCCTAGAGAGGATGAAGGGGGAGGGGGGAGAGAGTGAAGGCAGGAGAAGGGGAGATAAGGGGAGAGTGTGACTGCAGGAGAAGGGGCGAGAGAGAAGTGGGGGAAAGTGGAGAGGTAGTGAAGGGTGAAAGAAGGGGAAGAGGTCCCAAGTTTGATGCAAAGGAATCTAAAAGAGGTCTCATACAGTTAGAACTCTTCAATATATATTATAATATGCTTACTTCAGTAATTCAAGAATGGCCAAGACAATGTCATTCACGTAACAAAAGCCTGATGCTTCTGATTTCTTCGCATGGTGAAGTCCACCGGCCCAGTTGACAGCAATGTCGGTTTGTTGCTTGTTCAGTTTAACAGCTCCAGCTGCGGAAAGTAGCAATTTGCATTTATTCACACAACATTTCATACATTTGGGAAACAGAACTTCTCAAAAAAGAACATCCATCTGAACAAGGAGCGGGAGTAGGCCATTCAGCCCCTCAAGGGTGTTCCGCCATTCAATAAGATCATGGCTGATCTCAAAGTAACCTCAAATCCGCATCCCGCCTATCCCCGATAACCTATCACTTCCTTGCTTACCAAGAATCTATCCACCTCTGCCTTAAAAATATTCGAAGGCTCTGCTTCCACCACCTTTTCAGGAGTCCCAAAGACTCATGACTCAGAAAAAATTTCACCTCGTCTCTGTTATAAATAGGCAACCCCTTATTTTTTTTATAATGACTGCAAGTTGTTCCACCTAGTTTTGATGCAACGTACATGTATTTCACAAAGATGGTCACAGCATTGTTACAGTGCAGGAGGCCATTCCACCCATTGGGAGGAATTGTCCCAGATTTTCACTAAGTGCAGTAGCAGGCGGGTAAAACGACATTTTACCTGCCGGCCGTGATGGAGGGTTTTCACGCCGTATCACCCCAACCCCACCACATTATTTATGCATTCCTGGGAAACACGCCATTTCCATGGTGAATGGACTCCCATTTGTCTGCCCACCATCACCTCGCTGCTGCATCATGCCGGGCGCCATATTTAAAGTACAGCTGCAAGCACACATCTCAGTGCTGCCAGACCACCACCGCTGATATGCAAGAAATGGCCCTGAAACTGAAGACAAAGACGACTACAGCCCCCAGGGTTCAGCGACACGTCTCTCGAGGGCCTTTTGGATGCCATGGAGGCCCGCCGGGATGTCCTCTACCCCGGCTCTGGCTGTAGGATGGGCAGCAGCAGCACTAACCCAGTTTGGGGGCAGTGGAAGCAGCACCAATGCCCTTCAAAAGAGGACAGCCAACCAGTGCCACAAGAGGAGGAATGATCTCCTCCATTCCGCCAGGGTAAGTCACTCTTCTCATCACTCCCAACTCGCACACTCACAAACCCATCACACACCCACAGGGCCCTCACTCACTGCCAGTGCAAGGGACATCACTATCCACACTCACACTCACCGTCATTGTCCTCATCCTGTCCATGGGACCACACCAACCACACAGGCCAGGCATACTTATCATCTGGCCTGGCAGGCATCCTGTTTACACTTTCTCCATCTCTATTCATGCAGGACAAGCGGGCGAGGTCGCAGACCAGTGGCAGAATGCCCGAAATCAAGGTCCTCACGGACTTTGAAAACAGAGCCATCCAGCTGGCTGATGATCTGGACTGTTCCTGTGCTGACGGTGAGGTTGGTGCTGCTCTACAAAGTGAGGGTCCAGCAGTGTAACATCCATCAGATAACCATGCTGTGAGTGATGTGTCCTCTTTCACAGGCCACTGTCATGCAGATTATCTCCCCTGACTTTTGCAGGTACATCTGGGGAAACAGCCAACAAAGTCCATGACCCAGGGCCTCCAATCAAACATCAAAGAAACCTCGAGAGGAATCTGAAGGCGCCCTCCCTGAAGTCCCATCACAGCACGCAACCACACCCTCCAACAGCGCAGAGACACACACCTTGGTGGGACCTGGCTTTAGAATAGCCTCAGGATCACAATCTGGTGAGCACATTGCACTCTCCGATCCACAGCAGGTGGAGGAAGGGACTTCCCAGATTTCTGGTACTAGGAGGACTACTACAGGCCAGAACGTTGCTGAGTCCCAGTCAGATGAGGAGCCTCTGGACTCGGTGATGTCACAGTTGCCGGAGCTGCAAAGGCAAGCTCAGGAACATCAGGAAAGGATGTCCGCTGCACTCCTTAGATTGCAAGGCACGGTGAAGGAGTCCATCAGTCAGTCTGAGGTGACAGCGCCAGCATATCAACGCACTGAGGTCAACGGTGGCTAGGATGGTGGCTGCCATGGAGACCTTGGTCCAGGACTTCGCTCCTGCACTGCTGTGCGGGCTCAACTCCATTGCTGATGCCACAGTTGGCCTCCAACAATGTGTACACGAGAAGGGTGCCAGGCAGCTTGATCACACTCTAGCTACCCCTGTTCTTCAAGGAGTCAGCCTGGGACACCCATAGGGAGAAGGGTCCGCAGGTGCACACACTGGGCCCATCCATCCAGGTGACTCAGCGTCTAGCCCATCCGACTCCCCTCTTCCTGCGATCTCAGCAGCTCCAGCTCCACAGGCCGAAGAGGATGCCACTACCACACAGCAGGATCCCAAAAGCAGGCTGGGGCCCTCTGGGTCTCGGCCCTCCAGAGGACGGTCGTCATAGTCATCACAGATAGGGCGTCGCAGTCAGCAGACTGCCTCCACCTCCGCTATGGATATCCAGAGAGCACCAAGACGTAGTGGCAGGGTTCAGAAAGTGAAGAATTAACTCTTTTGAGTCCAAACAAATAGGCTAAATTAACAAAATTAGGGACAAAGTAAAAGCAGCCCCTTAAATTAGGGAAACTGCAAAGACAAAGACAAAACCAAAACGTGATTAAGAGGGTCAATAAAACACCCCAGTCCCCGCTGTGCCCACCGAGCACGGAAGGCCTTGATAGTGCCAGCTGACACCGCATGCTCCCTCTCCAGGGACACCTGGCTGTTAATATAGCCGCGGAAAAGGGGCAGTCAGGTTGGGTGACCACCTCGATCGCCCGCTGCCTAGGCCTGTTAATGGCCAACTTGGTCAGGCCCAGGAGCAGGTTCATGAGGAGGTCCTCTTCCCGCCCAGCCCCCCTCCGCACCAGGTAGTTAAGGAGAATTAACTCTTTTCAGTCAACGAAATAAACTAAATTAACAAAATCAGGGAAAAAATAAACACAGCCCTTAAATCAGGGAAACTGCAAAATCAAAGGCAACGTTTAAAGGAAAATTACAAACATTAAACCAAAATGCGATTAAGGGGGTCAATAAAACACCCCAGTCCCCGCGGTGCCCACCGAGCATAGGCCTCTATGGTGCCGGCAGTCACCGCGTGCTCCCTCTCCAGGGTCACCCGGCCACGAACGTAGCCATGGAAAAGAGGCAGACAGTCAGGTAGGACGACCCTCTCCATCACCCTCTCCCTGCACCTGATAGTTAACTTGGCCAGGCCCAGGAGCAGGTTCACAGGGAGGTCCTCCCTCCCTCCCAGCCTTCGTCCGCACCAGGTAGTTAACGAGAATTAGTTGCACAGCCTGGGCACTGATGGTTATCACTTGTACATACTGTTCACTATTGTCAATAAACTCCCGAGAATGTCTCCCTGCCAAGGCTCCTTGTTCTGATGAGCAGTGTTCTTATCACAGATGTGAAACCTTTCTGTACAAGATAAAGGCAGGTGTCTCAGTCCAGGGCCTCTTCTCTGTGCAGCCTTCAGACCAAGTGATGGTCCGGCCTCTCATCCCCTGGACGCATTACTACCGGCTGCACCTCGGCAGTGTTTGTTATTGCTACCAGAACGTCATGGGCAGGCGCCACAGAGTTCTCTCATTGTGCTCTCAGCACCTTTGAGGGGCTAGCCCCCATCTCTTCAGCATCTGGTGCTGTGCTCCGGCTCCTGATGGGCTCAGGTGCTGAGAGTGGACAAAGGCTCAGATGCTTCTAAAGTTTCATGGCTGCGTCTCTATATGACCCTGATCACAGAGTGTAAGCCATCTGCCGTACGCCAGATAGGAGTCAGCCATTCTCAGAGGCTATGAGAAGATTTGCGGAGCGTCCTCGCTGCATGTCATCATCATCCTCCTGCAATCAAGTGACTATTAGGGCCTCCACTGTGTCTCCATGACAGGAGCATTCTCTCAGAGGGTATTCGTGCCGCCAGAAACCAGATTGGAGTCAAACATTCACTGGTGTAATGCGAGGAACAATGGGGTCACCTCACTGCATGTTGTCATCATCCTCCACAAATCTAGAGGCTATGAGGGCCTCCCGAGCATAGCTGCTTCATCTAGCCAGTGCGAGGGCCTCATCCCCATCATTGTCGCCTCCAATGACCTCCTCACCCTCATCGGCTTCCTCCTGATCAGAAGAGATGTGTAGCTCCTCCATCTCCTCCTCAGCCAGCTCGACTCCCCGTTGGAGCACCAGGTTGTAAAGGGCACAGCAGACAATGAGAATGCGCGACACCCTCTATGGGCTGTATTCCAGGGCTCCACCAGACCAGTCTAGGCACCAGAAATGCATCTTCAGCATCCCGATAGTCTGCTCCACCAATGTTGCAAGTTGCAGGACGAGCCTCATTATACCATCGCTCTGCTGCAGTCTGAGGCTGCTGCACAGGTGTCATCATCTGCGGATGACCCTTGTCCCCAAGGGGCCATCCCTTCAGCTTCTGGGGACCTTGCAAGACTCCATGGATCTATGACCAACTGAGGATGTTGGCATCGTGCACACTCCCTGGAAACCGCGCACACATCTGCAGGATGGGTTTCTGGTGGTCCCACACCAGCTGCACATTCAGCAAATGGACCCCTTGCGGTTGATGTAGTCCACCATGTGTTACGATGGAGATCTAAGCACCATAAGTGCAGTCGATCACACCCTACACCTGTGAGAAACCCAAGGTTTGGCAAATCCAATCGCTCTTGCATCCTGGCTTTCCTGGGTCCTGGGTGAAATGCATAAAGTTGTGTGCCTTCACAAAGACGGCATCCATGACCTCATGGATGTACTTGTGGGTGGAGGCTTGTGAGATCCCAGAGGTCACCTGTGGAGCCCCAAAAGGCGCCACCGGCGTAGAAATTGAGCACCACGGTCACTTTCACAGCCACTGGCAGTGGATGCCCTTCCATGTCCCTGTGGTGCCAAATTCTGCAGTAGCTGGCAGATGTGACTGACCAGTTCCCTAGACATTCACAGTCTCCAGCATCACTGGTTCACCATTATCTGCAGGAATGAAAGGTGGAGCATATAGGGCCTAGGTCTAGCTAGGCACCGACCTGCAATGGCTCATTGTGGCTCTTGGGCGGTGTGTGTGTGTGTGGGAACCCCAGCCGCCCCTTCTTCCTGAGGTTGCTGCTCCTGCTTCTTGCAGCCAGGAGCCTCAGTCGCTCTCTCTTCCGTCATCTTCACACTCTGTAGGCCATCAGGCATACAGTTAGTACATCAGGCCCCATGATCCTGATGTACTCCTCCAGCTGGATGAAACAGAGAGACACGTGATTAGCATGGGGGTACTAAGAACCTGTCCTGGTTAAGCGTAACGGCCCCTTAACGCTTCCCAGAGAGTGCTGGCCACCACTTGGATGGCCAGAGACTAGTGAGCTACATGGGCTGCCTTGTTAGATTGAACCATGGGGAAGACTGGTCCAAACCGGGATGCTAACATTGCAAGGTGCTGTAAGAGCCTCCAGCAGTGACTGCCCCATGGCCAGCGTTAGCGAGGAGACTGTACAATGTGTGCAGTCATCCAACTGTTCTGCAGTCCACTGAAATGCCCATGAATTTGCAGTCGGTGCCAGGGTGTGGGGGGAGTTCTGGAGCACTTGGTGGCACTCTGATGCCTCTGTGATGCTCGAGTGGGCAGATAAGCTAGGAGCCTGAACCCAATCATATCAATGTGGCTGCGCCTGAACTGTCGCCATTGCAGGGGAATAGGCACTTTCTACAGGTTTCCTGAATACGTGGCCACTTCCCTTGCCCACCTTACCTCCAAACCCCCCAAATATTTGTACGCTATGTTCAATAGGAAGACTGCCCTTTGCCCTCCTCCCCCCCCAACCCCTGCCACAAGCGAGGCTGCCCTTAACCCCAACCCCCAAAGCCCCTGAGGCTTGAAGTCCAACAGGCGACCCTGGCGACTGCTGCACAACGATACCATGTACCCACCTCCGAGTTCCCCTCAAAGTGCAGGCCGCCAAGTGCACGCCTTTTATGTGTTGCTGTGAAACACGGCAGCGGAACGGACGATCTAGCAGAGGGGGAATGATTCCGGCAGGACTGGCCCGATAATGATACGCTGATGTATTACAATGAGGTTCCCGACATCCGATGACAGGAAATGCAGCCCCACAATCAGCGGGCTGAACAGACGACCGCGAACTGGTTTCCCAGCATCATAACACCGATCGCGCCATATTCTCCGCTCATGCCACCAATCATGTCAATGCTAGTGGGCACAGAAAATTCCGCCCATTGTGTCTGCACCAGCTCTCCATATGAGCATTTCACCTAGTGCCATTCTCCTGCCCTTTCCCCCCATAACTCTGCACATTATTTGAAAAGAAACAATCTAATTCCCTTTTGAATGCTTCAACTGAACCCACCACATCTCCACCACACTCTCAGGAAGTGCATTCCAGGCCCTTACCACTCACTACGTCAAAGTTTTATTCATATCACTTTTGCCATTTACTTTAAATCTGTGCCCTCTTGTTCTGAATCCTGTCACGAGTGGGAACAGTTTCTCCCTATCTACTCTGTCCAGACCTCTCATGATTTTGAATACCTCTATCAAATTTCCTCTCAGCCTAATTTTCTCTAAGGAAAACAGTCCCAACTTCTTCAATCTATCTTCATAACTGAAGCTCCTCACTCCTGGAACTGTTCTCTTTAACCTCTTCTAACCATTGCCTTCGCATCCTTCTGGTGCCCAGAACTATATGCAATACTCCAGCTGAGGTCTAACTAGTGCCATATAGAAGTTCGACACAACCCCTTTGCTTTTGCACTCTACGCCACTATTAATAAATCCTAGAACACTATATGCTTTATTAACAGATCTCTCAAACTGTCCTGCCACCTTTAATGACTTATGCACATATACACCCAGGTCCCTCTGCTCCTGCACCCCTTTTAGAGTAGTGCCCTTTATTTTATACTGTCTCTCCATGTTCTTCCTACCAAAATGTAGTTTCTTGAAGTTTCCCCACCACCAAAGTTAAACTGACTGGTCTGTAGTTGCTGGGCTTATCTTTACACCATTTTTTGAACAAGTGTGTAATGTATACAATTCTCCAGTCCTCTACCACCAGCCAAGTCTATGGAAGACTGAAAAATTATGGTCAGTGCCTCTGCAATTTTCAGTCTCACTTCCCTCAGTATCCTTGGATGCATCTCATCCAGTTCTGGTGCCTTGACCATTATAAGTACCGACAGCCTATCCAATACTGCCTCACCAATTGTAAACCCTTCCAGTGACTCAACTTCCTCCTCTTTCACCATAACCTGGGTAGCATCTTCTTCCTTAGTAAAGACAGGTGCAATGTGTTCACTTAGTGCCTCAGTCTTAATGACTTCATTAATACCTTCATGACTAAAATCAAAGCTTACTATACTTCCAAACATTAAGGGTTAATTGAATTACAAGAATTTCAAAGATAATGTTGGTACATCATTAAGGGACTTTGACTGTGAAGACTCTCTAAGCTGGGTCATTTGCATTTGAATAAAATGTAGATCAGTGTTAGAACTGAGAAAGATGATAAGCAGGAAGGTCCGTGTTTAGTGTTGAGTAAGCCTACATCAGCTGGGTGATCAGTTTAGACTATACAGTTAGCCCTAGTGGGTGGTGGAAGACAAGAGGGAATGCTGAATAGTTGGTAGGGTTCCTGCATCTGATCACTATGGCCTGACTTCTTCTAGAAGTGCTAAAATGGCATTACACGAGGTGAGGACTGAGATCAGCTTTAATTTCCTACAATATGTGAATGGCCTGCATATCTGGCAATCAATCTCAGTTGTGTCTCCCACATAACTAATGCCCCTTGGCACTGGTGGAACTGAACAAAGAGGAAGACAATGCCTTCAGGAAAAGATGGGAAAACAATTGGCAGCAGAAAACAAAAACAGTTTAGTTTCCATTGCTAGCCATTTAAATTGGTTTTCTGTTCAATGTTCCAAAAAATTCAAGTACCGTTTATGAAAAAAATTGGATGAGCAATATTGGTAACCAAATGTCTTAAGGAATTTCTGGAAAACCAGGAATAAAAAAAATGCAATGCTTTTGGGTTAACTTCTACAGAAACAGAATTGAAAAGCAGAGAAATTATATTTGACTTGTTAGTCCATATACCGTGCACAGTTCTAGCCTCCATGTTACAAAAAGGATTTGGGACACTGGAGATGATGCAAGAAAGTGATTTAAAAGGATATTAACAGAACTGAGACGTTATACAAATCCAGAGAGATTGAACAGGCTGGGGGCTCTTTTCTCTAGAAAAGAGAAAGATTACAAAATAACTTGATGGGAGATTTAATTTTTTTTTAAAACATGGGTTTCGATAGGGTAAACAAGAACAAGAGGTTTGTGCATGTGTGCTGGGGGGAGTGGGGGTGCAGTATGGAAGGTTGGCAGAGCAAAACTAGGGGTCACAAATATAAGATAATCACTAATAAATCCAACAGGAAATTCAGGAGATGATTCTTTACCCAGAGAGGGGAAGTAGCAAATAGCATTGATGTATTTCGAAGAAAAGTAGACAAGTACAAGAGGGAGCAACAAATAGACTGACCTGCTGCTAGAATTAGAAGGATGCTCATGTGGAGCATAAAGCCCGGCAAAGAATAGGTGGGCCGAATGGCCTGTTTGTGCGTTGCAAGCTTGATGTGGTATCACTTACCAACTGACCCTCCAGTCGAGAGCTGGCAGAATTCAAACAGTCCATCAAATACAGGGCAATCTTCACCCACGTTAACTACCAGAAAGAACAAGCTTTAAAATACAATTTTTCAAAAAAAAATGAAAGATTACATTATTGCTCAGTGACAAACAGTATTAGATAACTGGACAAACTATCCTCCCAAAGACAATTCCATGATTTGTTGTTAGTCTCCTGTTACTCTATTAGCATGGCCTTTGCCTCATTTCTTGTCAAAATTTGTTAGCAGCTTGTGTCACATACAGCTCCTGAAGCACCACTACCCATACATATTTTACTCAATGAGACCTTTTGCCAGATGTTCCCCAATGGTTTAATGCGTAAAGGCTTAGCTCAGTGCAGCACTAAACCAGGCAGGCAAGAATAGTTCTACGTTCAATGCTTGACCTGTGCAGTTAGCATATCTCAGACAGTGCAGGGTTTGAGAAACCACAATTGGTCTAAGCACCCCCTACTTAGGGAGGAGAGGGGGAAGAAAGAGAAGGTGGAGGGAGGTTCCCTAATCCCTGTGCTAGTCAATAAATCCCACTGTTTTTTGTGGAAATGCCAGGAGAAGGCAAGATTGATCAAATAGCTGGTTCACACTCACTCCCAATGCTCAAATATAAAACCAAATCCCAATAGTTAGAGGAAATCTATATTTTAATAACATTTTGACAAGTGATTTTTGTTCAAAATCATGAGAACACTCATTTACCTGAAACATTAACTCAATTTATCTCTCCACAGATGCTGCCTGACCTGAGTGTTTCCAGCATTGTGTTTTTATTTCAGATTCCCAGCATCCGGCGTATTTTACTTTTACTCCCGAAAAGCCTGGCTTTAATTTGTAGATGATGACCCCTAGACCTCAATTCCCAAATCAGAAATACTTTCTATGTCCCCTGTCAGTTCCCCATAATATCTTAAAAGCTTCAACCAAGCCATTAAATATACTAAATTCCAACCCTAGTTTGCATAATCTCACTTTGTAATGGAATCCCGAGTCCACGATCATCCCAGTAAATCAATACTACATTCTCTCCAAGATCAGTAGATCCTTCTGAAGGTGTGGTGCCTAGAACTGAACACAATACTCCAGGTCTAACCAAAGCTTTGTATGTACAGCACACCACCAACATTTTATTAACATGTGGTGGATTCTTGAACCTTTCCTAACATTTTAATGATCTTTGTACATGGATCCCCAAATCTCTTTGGACCTCTACTGCTTCTAGCTTTGCACCATTTCTAGGTCCAAACTTGCCTGTCGCAAAATTTATTTCCCAAACTTTACCCATCCACTTAAATCTATTAGTCTCTAATTTCCTGTTTCCATCTACTCTGCTTACAATGCCACCTATCTTTGTGTCATCCACAAAATTGGATATGTGACTCCCTAGCTCTCCCTGGTTAATAGTTGCAGACGCTATGCCTGCAGGACACTACTAATCATATCTGCCAATTAGTGGCTGCCCAAAATCTCTACTGTTTCCACTGATTACCCCAATACAAAAAAGGGATAATTTTGCAATTTCAAGAGTTCTTGTAGACCCTATAGCCCTCTATAGTACCTGTGCTATGTTATACATTGTTTCTGATATGAAGTAGCAACGCATCCTTTAGCTACAGTGAGATAAATCTTCTCGACTTCACGCTCTGTGGCTGTCAGGGATGCTGGCCAGGATTTTCTAATCCCACCCAAAAAGTTCCCCGCCACAGGAAAGGCCGGAAAATCCCAGCCAATGTATCAGTATTAACTGGAACTTTCATTATACACTGAGCGACAAAGTCCGTGCTGTACACAAAACATTGACAGAATTTGAAGTATATCAAAAATGCACTCATGCATTTTGTCCCATCAAATGGGACACCACGTGGACTGCAGCGATTCAAGAAGGCAACTCATCACCACCTCCGCGACGGTAACTAAGGATGAGCAATAAATGCTGGCCCAACCAGCAAAGCCCTCACCTGCATGAGGGAAGTCAATATTCAATTATCCCAGCAGTTCAATACTTTCTGGGGACCAGAGGAATGCAGGCTTTTTGTACATTAGTCCAACAGCTTTTAAAAATAAAAGTCTTTGTTTCCAAAATTCAATCTTTTTGGTGATGCCTTTTGTTATGAAGAGTTGGTATTTAAGAGAAGTGAGAGAGTAGCCAGTGCAAAAACCCAGTGGATCAAAAACATTTCCTGTGGGAAATGTTACCCATTTCCCATAGGAAATGAGTAACAAAACTTTATGGTTGAGTAAATTAAGTTCATTTTCAGCAATTCTGTACACCTCCACACGCAGGATGTTAAACCAGAATAAAATAAAGCAACTTTGTCATTTAATTCCTTTCGTCATTTCATCTCTCCTGCCTTCCACCCTATCAGACCTTGCATTGTGATCTTTCCTCTCCTCTCCCTTTCTCTGCCTCTCTACTTGATTAAACCTTGTTATATCTCTAAGCATTCTGAAACATTAACTCTCTCCCTCCACAAATGCTGCCTGACCTGAGTGTTTCTAGTATCTTAATTTTAAAATAGCAACATACATCTCTGCATCTGCTTGCTGTATTCAGACATGTTGTCTGGACGGATGGACCGCAGGAACTTGATGTAATCATCACTGTGGTATTTTGTCATTTCTTCAGCTGAAGCTTTGTGTGGGCGCTTTGGAAGAACAAAAAAGGAAATCTTTAAATTTCAAACTTCTTGGACTGATAGCTACAGAAAAAAAATAGAATGCAGAACATTAGCTGTGTGTTTAGAATGGAGAAATTCATTGCGCAGATGTTGGCATTGCATTCAAAACCGTCATTTATCCCCATCCCCCAACGCACTTCGGAATTGCAGTGGTGGATCACCTTCATGAAACACTAGTTCATGCAATGATGGTACTCCCACAGTGCTATTAGGGAGCAAGCTCCAGGATTCTGGCCCAACAACAATGAGATACATCCACATCCGGATGGTGTGAGATTTGGTGACGATGAAACGCCTAGGCACCTGCTGTCCTTGACCTCCAAGGTGGTAAAGGTGTGGGTTTGGAAGATGCTGCCAAAGAGGAATTGGTGAATTGTTGGGCATTCTTTAAATAGTACATTCTGCACCACAGTGTGCCAGCAATAGAGGGTGTTTGATGTTTAAACCAGTGGATAGGGTGATAACATCAACACTGCTTTGCTGTACAGGCAGTATAGAGAGGTGAGCCACCTGTCACAGAAAACCCAGCCTGACCTGTTCTGTTCTTGTAGCTATTACATTTTTATGACCAGTCCAGATGACGACCCTCCCACCCACCCCCCCACCCCGAGGATGTTGATGGTGTGAGACACAGCAATTGCAATGCCAGTGAATGTCAAGGAGAGGTGCTTCTGCTTTCTCTTGAAGAAGCTCATTGCATAACACTTGCATGGCTCCAATTTACTTGCCACTCATCAGCCCAAGCTTGGATATTATTCAAGTTTTGCTGCACACAGGGATAGGCTGCTTCATTATGAGGAGAGAAAATGGAACAGACATTTACAGCTGAGCTAGTGCAACATGAACCACACAATGAATGAATTAATATAGTTGATTTCCTGTTCCATTGCTCACAGGTAAAAGGTCTCTCCTAATGTAAATATCACTGCTTCTGTCTCACCAGCTAATTGTTTTGTCTCCCTTTGACTTTGTGCTTGTCTCCCCTTTCCTGTATACTTTTGCGCTCATTTCTGGATGTCTAATTTTTCTCTAACTCCCTCCCTTTGTGCTGGTTTCTCCTTACCTGTCCCCTTACTGTCCAAAGTTTGTCTATTGCCTCAGGAATCGATTTGCCTCAGTGGTAGCCTGAGTCAGATGATGTTCGATTCAAACAAAACTCTAGGGACTTGAGCACTGTAGTTCAGTACTGAGGAATTACAGCTTTGCCACAGGTGCATCCATTCGATGAGAGTTCAATTCGAGGTTCTCATTCAGGCAGATGCAAGCAATCATTTGACGCTCACTATTTGAGAAGCAAGGAATATCATTTAGTCCTCAACCACTAGCATAAATTAACTGGCCATTCACCTCACTGCTATGTTGGGACCCTGTTGTGCAAACTGGCTGCCACCTCTGTCTACAAAAACAACAGTGATTAATTTCTGGAGAATGCATCGAAGGCATGAAAGGCGCTATTGTAAAGCAAGCTCTGTCATTCTTTCTGTATACTTAATACTCTGCTTTTCTCTTATTTTACACTCACCTGCTCTAGAAACCTCATTGTCAACTCATCACTTCAAACCTCTGACTGTCACAAAATATCTAACCATATACATATGGTTTTGGACTAACTGCTAATTATTATTACTTCAAGGAGAGAACGAAGTTCAGGGTTTGGGGAAAGTTTGAATGGATTAGGTACTGTAAGGCTGAGTAACACTAAGTCAGGGAACAAAACAGAAAGCAGCAAGCGTCCTGAAAAAAGGTCAGGAGACTATGCCAGTTACAGATTATATTCTGCCTTAGGATAAATGGGTTTTAAAGTAATCAGCAAAAGAACTGGAAGAGAGCAGAGGAGAATTGATGATCTGAATGCACTGTCCAAGAGGCTGATGGAAGCAGATTCAACATTAACTTTTAAAAGATAATCGGATCAAACTGAAATGGAAAAAAATCTTTCTACCTGGGAAACAGGCAGGAGAGTGGGACCAATTGGCTAGTTCCTTCAAAGAGCCAGCAGAGGCTTGAGGGGACAAACAGCCTCCTGTGCAGTACCATTCTATCTTTCATAACACATCAGAACAGTCAAAACAAGAAAGTGTATTCACACAATAGTTCCAAAATTTTTCCATCATATCTGCTACATAGGCTGCACCAAAAGACCAAAGGAGGACCAGCTTATTAGGACAAACACTGTTCGTTCACTTTATTAGCCTAGCTATCCTTCTGAAATCCTCCACAAAAGTCAAGATGAGAAATTTTCATTTACATGTTGCAGATTTCAAGAATGAGTAGCCTTTTAATTGGCTCAGAGGCACACTATGCTTGTGGCTTGGGATAGGACAACAGGCAAAGTCAGGTTACTACCTTACATCACTAATGCTTAGCAGAGTCAGACAGAAAGCAGCAGGTTTCTCCAGAGGAAAGTTGTAGCAGCATTTCAAAGTTCAACAGGCAGGGGATGGTTGAGTTTAATTTTTCTTTTGCATTCATGCAACAGTATGTTTTTTTTTTATAAAGTCAGTGGCTCAAAAGCGCCATAACTGCCAAAATTTGAGTAATATGATTTGTCAAGTTTGCTGCTTTTAAATACTTTGAAAAAAATGAGAGTTGATTGCATAGTTTTGCTAGTTATTTCTTAATCACCTATCTGGCCCACATTTAATGAGTCAATGGCTTTCAACAGACAGTTTTCAGTCTTTTTTAGAAAAACCTTTTGAGGAGAGTGATACTGCAGACATATGCTACATACATCATTTTTACTTACAGCTTTATCAGGTACTCGCCACTTACAGGTGTCAAATTTGTACTAAACTTGGATAGACAAATGCGCTTCATTACATGTTACTTCTATGCAGCTCAACTTTCACTGTAACCGATAACCTGTTGAACAGTGCATTAGAATTCACAGGAACACAATGGCCAGTTACCCTAAATTAGCTGTGTGGATTTTAGCCTTGCATGGACATGATAAAAAGAGATGAACAGCACAAACAAAATAATCCAGTCACTATTTAATAGTACTTACATAGATCTCCATTTTTCTGTACAAGCCATAGTTTAGCAGCAGGTTGTGGGTCATTCGAATTCGGTGTGGTTTCATTGGATGACCCTGTCCATAGTAGTAATTCCCAACATCACCTGCATTTAACAAATGAAAAGATATAACAAGATATCTGCACACTGGTATACAATAGATGCCAAATAGAGACTTGAAATATAACAAGTACACTATAAACACCTGATTACTCATAATCAAAGTTACAAGAATTACTATCAGCACAAGAAAAAATTAAATCTTATCCCAAATGTCTGGGATATAGTTAATTTATACCAGAAAATAACGCAAATTGTGCTACAATTCAGATTAACGTTGCTGATGTCACTACGTATTAGCCAGGAGTTAATCAGCACTGTCCCAACTCCAAACATGCAGATTGGGACTCAAATATTTTAAATCTAAAATTGTACATAACCTTTGGAATTCATGCATCTTTAGACCATGTCGTATCACAATGAGGCGATTCACCAACTTTTCTTTGTCAATTGATGTCAGACACCCTACACCCATAGTTACGAGTTCCTAAACCGAGTTAATGATGAATCAATAGAAATATACTTCTGGTTTAACTATTTTGGAGAGCATCCTCCTTCAATACAGGACCCTCTCATTTACCAATCCAACAAAAATACAAGGTGGCAACAGCCAAGGTTTAAGGACTCCCAAATGCATTCAACCAACCATCAAAATACCAGTAATCTCCCTGTTTGCCCAGCTAGGATGAGTACATTGATTTTAGGTGACACTGGAAATCAAGCAGAAAGAATTCCAATCTCTAATGACTAGTACAGTCCTCCAAAAAGCATTATAGCCAACAGTGGCTCAACAACTATCAATATCCTTGAAATCTGTAAACCTGCCCCGCTCAAATTGCAGGGTTTCCGGAGGATCATTTGGTTCCAATTTGCCTGGATAGGGACAACATATTGGAGCCATATTGACTCTAAAGAGACTATTTACCTGCCACGCCTTTCCAAAGAGAAAAGCAGCACGTTGGCCATTAGAAAACTCATTACAGGTTTATCATCTTACTAGACAGTCATAAGTGAGCAGCACAAATCACCACAAAACGAGTTACAGCCTTGACAGTGTCATTCTGACAAGAACACCATAATCTATTAAACAGGCAGAAGAGTTGTAACTATCTCTCCATAAGACACCAAATACAAGTGCTTATGGTCTGATGACCAAGCTGCAGGTAACATCTTTCAGCAGCTGCTGAGACTTGTTATATAAGCAGCATCTACCTTCAGCATTGTGGAAAAGATCAATGTGCAACAATTTCCTATATGCCAGCTAGCCACCCCGACATGCTTACGTATCCAAATTCTACTGCGTGTGCCAGGTTAACATTCAATTATCTGCTGAACCCATCTCATCAGGATAGGGGTGCCAGCAGATATGCCCATAAGGCATGGGCTCCAAGGTATAGAGGCTGCCCTCCCTGCTAGAAATGCACCTCAGTTTGGTTATTGGAATTCAAGAGTTGGACCTTAAGAACTAATTCCATGACTTGCCTAGGGGTACCAAATCATGACAAATTTATTAAGAGTTTTCTGATGATTAACTAGTAGGCTAGATAAAGGGAAACCAGTAGATGTGGTATACTTGAATTTTCAAAAGTCATTCAACAAGGTGGCAGACAAAAGGCTAATATACAAACAAATGGAGTTGGGGGTAATACATTAGCATCAATAGAGAATTAGTTAATGGACAGGAAACAGAGCATACACGAAAGGGATACGCTCAAGTTGGCAGGCTGTAAGCAGTGCAGTGTCGCAAGGATCTGTGCTGAGGCCTCAGCTACTCACAATCTGTTTCAATGGTTAAGATGAAGAAAAAGAGAGTAACATATCTGAGTTTGCTGATGATACAAAGCCAGATGAGGGTGGAAGCTGTGAGGAGGACATGGAGATTGCAAAGTTAAGTGAATGGGTAACAAGGTGGCTGAGGAATATAACATGGGGAAGCCTGAGGTTATTCCCTTCGGTCATTAAGTAACATTCAAGCCACACAAATGCCAGACAATCACCATCTCCAACAAGACAGAATCTAATCATCTCCCCTTTAATGACAGTCCATCACTGAGTCCCCCAATATCAACATCCTGAGGGTTACCATTGATCAGAAACTTACCTCATTCAGTGATACAAATACTGTGGCTACAAGACCAAGTCAGAGCCTGCAAATTCTGAGGCAAGTAACTCACCTCCTGACTCCCCAAAGCCTCTCCCACAAAGCACAAGTCAGAAGTGTAATAGAATACTCCCCACTTGCCTGGCTGCATGTGGCTCCAACAACACTCAATTAACTCAACATCATCCAGTACAAAGCAGCCCTTTTGATTGGCACCCCATCCACTAACCTCACTCCCTCCATCACCGATGCACAGTGGCAGCAGTGTGTACACCATCTACAAGATGCACTGCAGCAACTCACCAAAGCTCCTTCGACAGCGCTGCCCAAAACCAGAACCTGTACCATCCTAGAAGGACAAGTGCAACAGATAGATGGGAACACCACCACCTGGAAGTTCCCCTACAAACCACACACCATCCTGACTTGGAAATATATCACTATTCCTTCACTGTCATTGGGTCAAAATCCTGGAATTCCCTAACAGCACTGTGGGTGTATCTAAACCACATGAACTGCAGCAGTTCATCATTACCTTCTCAAGGACAATTAGGGATGGGCAACAAATGCTGACCTTGACGGTAATGCTCACAACCCATGAACGAATTAAAAATAGAAAAGTAGTATATTTTTTATAAGACCTGAAACTTCTAAGTGTGAACATTCAGAGATTTGGGTTTTCCCATATATGGAACACAAAGTTATCATGCAGACACAGCAAGCAATTAGGATTGAGCTTTACTGCAAGCGGATTGGAGTACAAGAATAAGTCTTGCTATAATTGTACAGGGATTTGGTGACACCCCACCTGGAGGAGTGTGCAGTTTTGGGCTCCATATTTAAAGAAGAATATACATGAGTGTAAAATTTGAATTGGAGACTTTTTTTTAAGCAAACATGTACTTTTTGAGGGATTTACATGTGTGCTCTATCTACACTCACACAGCATCCTGTACATGGATTAGCTATTTAGATGAGTCCACTGACTGACCAGCTGCCTTGACCTGTTGATATAACACAGATGGACATACCCTGGCAAGGTCTGGCCTGCCAGTCCCACAGGTTATGCTGTTTAGTTCCGATGTGGTTTGGGTGAGATCGGCAGATTGTTCAGTCGCAATTGTGCCTCCTCAGGGAGCATTTTGATTTAGGCTGTCTGCGATGTTAACGCAGCATCAGTTCAAGCAGCTCTCGGTGATCAAGCAGGCCGACACCAGGGCTTCCCCGATCAGCATCTCCTACCTGCCTCCTTTCTTCAGTGGGTGTGTGAAGGGGTCCCAGGGAAAGCAGAGAAGGGAGAGGAGAGCAAGGCAGCTGATGGGCTTTGATCCCTGCAAACTAAGATAGACTTTTAAATGAACTATATGAAATATTACAAAATTTTAGACTAAAAATCGTGTGCCGACTTTTACACAGGGTCATTTGGTACTTGCCTTGGAGGCAGTACAACAAAGGTTCGCCAGGTTGATTCCTGTGATGAGGGGGTTGCTCTATGATGATAGGCTGAGTAAATTGGGCATATATTCTTTGAAGTTCAGAAGAATGAGAGGCGACCACATTGAAACTTACAAGATTATGAACAGGTTTGAAAGGGTAGATACTGAGAGACTGCTTCCGCTGGCTGGCGAATAAGGGGTTGATGATTTAGGACCAAGATGAGGAGAAACTACTTCGCTCAAAGGACTGTGAATCTTTGGCATTCTCTACCCCAGAGGGCTGTGGATGCTCCAGGGTTGAATTTATTTGATGGAGCTAGACAGATTATTGGTCCCGTGGGGAATCAAGAGATTTGGGGAGCTGGCAGGAAAGTGGAGTTGAAGCAGAAGATCAGCTATGATCGCACTGAATGGTAAATCAGGCTCAAGGGCTGATATGGTCTATTCCTGCTCCTAATTCTTATGTTCTCATGAAGGATAATCATTTGGGCACACCCTGTACACTACGGATTTCATTTACACTGGATCTTAACTATCCTTGGGGAGGTGGTGGCGTAGTGGTATTGTCACTGGACTGATAATCCAGAGGCCCATGGTAATGATCTCGGGGCCTGGATTCAAATCCCACCATGGCATTTGGAATTAAAAACCTAATGATAGCCATGAAACCGATCTCGAATGTTGTAAAAAAACCATCTGGTTCACTGTGGTCCTTCAAGGAACAAAATCTGCTGTCCTCACCTGGTCTGGCCAACATGTGACTCCAGATCCGCAGTAATGTTGACTCTTAAACGGCCCCTGAAACGGCTGAGCACATTAAACTGCTACAAAGCCAATAAAACCGAACGGACCACCAGGCATCGAACTAGGCACCGGAAACGACAATGGCAAACCCAGCCCTGTCGATCCTGCAAAGTCCTCGTTACTAACAACTCCCAAAATTGGGAGAGTCATCTCAGACCAGTCAAGCAACAGCCTGACCCGGTCACCCTCACGGAATCATACTAAGATGTTCCAGTATTGTGACAACACATATATTCACCCGGCTATGTGGAAAATTGCCCAGGTATGTCCTGTACACAAAAAAAACAGGACAAATCAAACCCGGCCAATTACCGCCCCATCAGTCTACTCTCCATCGTCAGTAAAATAACAGAAGGGATCATCAACAGCGCTATCTAGCAGCACTTGCTTAGCAATAACCTGCTCATTAACGCTCAGTTTGGGTTCCGCCAGGGCCACTCAGCTCCTGACTTCATTACAGCCTTGGTTCAAACATGGACAAAAGAGCTGAACTCCCGAGGTGAGGTGAGAGTGACTGCCCTTGACATCAAGGCAGCATTTGACTGGATGTGGCACCAAGGAGCCCTAGCAAAACTGGAGTCAATGGGAATCAGGGGGGAAACTCTCCACTGGTTGGAGTCATACCCAGCACAAAGGAAGATGGTTGCGGTTGTTGGAGGTCAATCATCTCAGTTCCAGGACATCACTGCAGGAGTTCCTCAGGGTAGTGTCCTATGCCCAACCATCTTCAGATGCTTCATCAATGATCTTCCTTCCATTATAAGGTCAGAAGTGGGGATGTTAGCTGATGACGCACAAAGTACAGCAGCATTCGCGACTCCTCAGATACTGAAGCAATCCAAGTCCAAATGCAGCAATACCTGGACAATAATTTTCAATACCTCTCTGGCCACAGGAGAGGTGCCAGAGGACTGGAGGGCAGCCAACGTGGTACCGTTATTCAAGAAGGGAGGAAGGGATAAGCCAGGGAACTACAGGCCAGTCAGTCTAACCTCAGTGGTGGGGAAACTATTGGAAGCAATTCTGAGTGATAGAATGAATCTACACTTGGAGAGGCAGGGATTAATCAAGGACAGTCAGCATGGTTTTAAGGGGAAGTCAGGTCTGACCAATTTGATTGAATTTTTCGAAAAGGTAACCAGGTGTGCAGATGAGGGCAATGCATTTGAAGTAGCCTACTTGGACTTCAGCAAGGCTTTTTGATATATTCCCGCATGGGAGACTGATAATAAAGATAAGAGCTCATGGGATCCAAGGCAATATGGCAAATTGGATCCAGAATTGGCTGACTGGCAGGAAGCAGAGGATGATGGTCAAGGGATATTTTTGTGACTGGATGCCTGTGTCCAGTGGAGTTCCACAGGGATCGGTGTTGGGCCCCTTGCTGTTTGTGGTATATATAAACGATTTAGACATGTGTGTAGGAGGGTTGATCAGTAAGTTTGCAGATAACACGAAAATTGGTGGGGTGGTAAATAGTGAGGAGGATAGCCTTAGATTACAGGAGAATATAGACAGGCTGGTCAGATGGGCTGATGAGTGGCAAATGGAATTTAATCCGGATAAGTGTGAGGTGATGCACTTGGGCAGGACAAACAAGGCACGGGAATACTCGATGAATGGTAGGACCTTGGGAATTACTGAGGATCAGAGGGACCTTTTTGTGCATGTCCTGTCCCTTAAGGTAGGTAAGGTAATTAAGAAGGAAAAAGGGATACTTGCCTTTATTAGCTGAGGCACAGAATATAAGAGCAGGGTGGTTATGCTGGAACTGTATAAAATGCTGATTAGGCCACAGCTAGAATATTGCGTGCAGTTCTGGAATCCACACTATAGGAAGGATGTGATTGCACTAGAGAGAGTGCAGAAGAGATTTACCAGGATGTTGCCTGGGCTGGAGAGTTTTAGTTATGAGGAGAGATTGGATAGACTGGAGTTATTTTCCCTGGAGCAGAGGAGATTGAGGGGATACATGATTGAGCTGGAAAAAATAATAAGGGGCATAGATAGTGTAGACAGGCAGGAACTTTTCCCTTTGGTGGCGGGATCAATAACCAGGGGGCATAGATTTAAGGTAAGGGACAGGAGGTTTAGAGGGGATGTGAGGAAGAATCTTTTCACCCATGGGGTGGCGGGAATCTGAAATTCACTGCCTGAAAGGGTGGTAGAAGCAGAAACCCCCATAACATTTAAGAAGTATTTGGATGTGCACTTGCGATGCCAAGGCATACAAGGCTATGGGCCTAATGCTGGAAAATGGGATTAGAATAGTTAGGTACTTGTTTGACCGGTGCAGACTCGATGGGCCGAAGGGCCTTTTTCTGTGCTGTTGACCACTATGACTATAATATCCAGGCTTGGGCTGACAAGTGGCAAGTAACATTCGCATCATCCAAGTGCCAGGCAATGACCATCTCCAACAAGAAAGAATCCAACCATCGCCCCTTGACGTTTAATGGCATTACCATCACTGAATCCCACACTATCAACAACCTGGGGGGTTACCATTGACCAGAAACTCAACTGGACTAGCCATACAAATACTCTGGCTACAAGAGCAGGTCAGAGGCTAGGAATCCTGCAAGTACTTCATCTCCTGACTCCCCAAAGCCTGTCCACCATCTACAAGGTATAAGTCAGGAGTGTGATGGAATGGTCTCCATTTGCCTGGGTGAGTTCAGTTCCCACAACACTCAAGAAGCTTGACACCATCCAGGACAAAGCAGCCGACTTGATTGGCACCCCTCCCACAAGCATTCACTCCCTCCGCCACCAATGAACACTTACAGCAGTGTGTACCATCTGCAAGACACAGTGCAGAACTCACCAAGGCTCCTTGGGCAGCACCTTCCATATCCACGACCATTACTACCTAGAAGTACAAGGGCAGCAGATGCATGGGAACACCACTACCTGAATTGCCCCTCCAAGCTACTAACCATCTTGATTTGGAAATATATCGCTGTTCCTTCACTGTCATTGGGTCAAAATCCTTCGTAACAGCACTGTGGGTGTACCTACACCACATGGACTGCAGTGGTTCAAGAAGGCAGCCCACTACCACCTCCTTGAGACAGGCAATAGATGCTGCCCACATCCTGTAAATTAATTAAAAAAAAGGACCAAAAGGAATCTTTCATCAAAAATCTGTCCAAGTTAAGGCTGGCCCACCAGAACTCCATGGTTTTGGAATGGATGAACAAAGCAGGTGCTTCTGGCATCATGTTGGCCAAAATTAGCAAACTCAGACTAGAAAGCACGCTGGGAGCCTGATGACCTAGATGCTGGATCACCGTAAATACCCACCTGGTGAGTTTACAAAGCACATTAATATAACAATCACCGAAGAAAAAGAAAATCTTTATTTTTGGAAGAGACAAAACATTGCAAAGTGGAAACCTGGAAAAAAGGGGAAAATGCTGGAAACACTAACGGCAGCATCTGTGGGAAGAGAAGCAGAATTAGGGGGCAAGGTTTCAAAGTAAAGGGCCTCCCATCTAATGAAGAGGAATTTCTTTCAGGGGATCATTAATCTCTACCCCAGAGAGCAGTGGATGCTGGATCACTGAATATATTCACGGCTGAGTTCAACAGATTTTTGATCGACAAACAATCGACAAGGGTTGGGGGTGGCTGGGGGGGAAGAGAGAGAGAGACAGGCAGGAATGTGGAGCGAAGGCCACTATCAGATCAACCAGGGACCAGGGTCAAGGGGCCGACTGACCTACTCTGGCTCCTTTTTATTATTCACGGACTGTGGGCATCTCTGGCTGGGCCAGCATTTATTGCCCATTCCTAATTGCCCTTGAGAAGTTGGTGGTGAGCTGCCTTCTTGAACCGCTGCAGCCCATGTGGTGTAGGTACACCCACAATGCTGTTAGGGAGTGAGTTCCAGGATTTTGACCCAGCAACAGTGAAGGAACGGCAAAATATTTCCAAGTCAGGATGGTGAGTGACTTGGAAGGGAACTTCCAGGTGGTGGTGTTCCCATCTATCTGCTGCTCTTGTCCTTCTAGGTGGTAGCAGTAGTGGGTTTGAAAGGTGCCGCCCAGGGAATCTTGGTGAACTCCGGCTGTGCATCTGGCAGATTTCTATTTATGTTCCTTAGGTTCAAGTTGATGGCCTTTCATCAGAACACAAACATTAACTGTTCTTCACGCCAGATACTGCCAGACAGGCTGAGATGTGTTCCCAGCACTTAGTCTTTACATTCTTTTGGAAAAATATTCATATCTGATTTTTTTTTGGTGTGGAGAGGAGAGAAGGTGGGGGGAGGAGAGGAGAGGAGGGGGGGGGGGAGAGGGGAGGGGAGGGGGGAGAGAGGAGAGGAGGGGGGGGAGAGGGAAGAGGAGGGGGGAAAGAGGAGGGGGGAAAGAGGAGGGGGGAAAGAGGAGGGGGGAAAGAGGGGGGGGGAAAGAGGGGGGGGGAAAGAGGGGGGTGGAAAGAGGGGGGTGGAAAGAGGGGGGTGGAAAGAGGAGGGTGGAAAGAGGAGGGGGGAAAGAGGAGGGTGGAAAGAGGAGGGGGAAAGAGGAGGGGGAAAGATGAGGGGGAAAGAGGAGGGGGAAAGAGGAGGGGGAAAGAGGGGGGGGAAAGAGGGGGGGAAAGAGGAGGGGGAAAGAGGAGGGGGAAAGAGGGGGGGGGAAAGAGGGGGGGGGAAAGAGGGGTGGGGGAAGAGGGGTGGGGGAAGAGGGGTGGGGGAAGAGGGGGGGGGAAAGAGGGGGGGGGGAAAGAGGGGGGGGGAAGAGGGGGGGGGAAGAGGGGGGGGGGAAGAGGGGGGGGGGGAAGAGGGGGGGGGAAGAGGGGGGGGGGAAGAGGGGGGGAAGAGGGGGGGGAAGAGGAGGGGGAAAGAGGAGGGGGGAGAGGGGGGGAAGAGGAGGAGGGGGGGAAGAGGAGGAGGTGGGGAAGAGGAGGAGGGTGGAAGAGGAGGAGGGGGGAAGAGGAGGAGGGTGGAAGAGGAGGAGGGTGGAAGAGGAGGGGGGGGGAAGAGGAGGGGGGGGGGAAGAGGAGGGGGGGGGAAGAGGAGGGGGGGGGAAGAGGAGGGGGGGGAAGAGGAGGGGGGGGGAAGAGGAGGGGGGGGGAAGAGGAGGGGGGGGAAGAGGAGGGGGGGGGAAGAGGAGGGGGGGGAAGAGGAGGGGGGGGGAAGAGGAGGGGGGGGAAGAGGAGGGGGGGGAAGAGGAGGGGGGGGGAAGAGGAGGGGGGGGGGAAGAGGAGGGGGGGGGGGAAGAGGAGGGGGGGAAGAGGAGGGGGGGGAAGAGGAGGGGGGGGAAGAGGAGGGGGGGGGAAGAGGAGGGGGGGGGAAGAGGAGGGGGGGAAGAGGAGGGGGGGAAGAGGAGGGGGGGGAAGAGGAGGGGGGGAAGAGGAGGGGGGGGAAGAGGAGGGGGGGGGAAGAGGAGGGGGGGGGAAGAGGAGGGGGGGGGGAAGAGGAGGGGGGGGGAAGAGGAGGGGGGGGAAGAGGAGGGGGGGGGAAGAGGAGGGGGGGGGAAGAGGAGGGGGGGGGAAGAGGAGGGGGGGGAAGAGGAGGGGGGGGGAAGAGGAGGGGGGGGAAGAGGAGGGGGGGGGAAGAGGAGGGGGGGGGAAGAGGGGGGGGGGAAGAGGGGGGGGGGGGAGAGGAGGGGGGGAAGGGGGGGGGGAAAGAGGGGGGGGGGAAGAGGGGGGGGGAAAGAGGGGGGGGGAAAGAGGGGGGGGAAGGGGGGGGGAAAAGAGGGGGGGGGAAAGAGGGGGGGGGAAAGAGGGGGGGGGAAAGAGGGGGGGGGGAAGAGGAGGGGGGGGGGAAGAGGAGGGGGGGGGGGAAGAGGAGGGGGGGGGAAGAGGAGGGGGGGGGGAAGAGGAGGGGGGGGGGAAGAGGAGGGGGGAAGAGGGGAGAGGAGGGGGGAAGAGGGCAGAGGAGGGGGGAAGAGGGCAGAGGAGGGGGGAAGAGGGCAGAGGAGGGGGGAAGAGGGCAGAGGAGGGGGGAAGAGGGCAGAGGAGGGGGGAAGAGGGCAGAGGAGGGGGAAGAGGGGAGAGGAGGGGGGAAGAGGGGAGAGGAGGGGGGAAGAGGGGAGAGGAGGGGGGAGGGGGGGCGTGGAGGGGGGGGGAGGGGAGAGGGGGGGGGAAGAGGGGAGAGGAGGGGGGAAGAGGGGAGAGGAGGGGGGAAGAGGGGAGAGGAGGGGGGAAGAGGGGACAGGAGGGGGAAGAGGGGACAGGAGGGGGGAAGAGGGGAGAGGAGGGGGGAAGAGGGGAGAGGAGGGGGGAAGAGGGGAGAGGAGGGGGGAAGAGGGGAGAGGAGGGGGGAAGAGGGGAGAGGAGGGGGGAAGAGGGGAGAGGAGGGGGGAAGAGGGGAGAGGGGAGAGGAGGGGGGAAGAGGGGAGAGGAGGGGGAAGAGGGGACAGGAGGGGGGAAGAGGGGAGAGGAGGGGGGAAGAGGGGAGAGGGGCGAGGAGGGGGGGGAGAGAAGGGGGGGGAGAGGAGGGGGGAAGGGGGGGAAACAGGGGGGGAAGAGGGGGGGGGAAAGAGGGGGGGGGAAGAGGGGGGGGAAGAGGGGGGGGGGGAAGAGGGGAGAGGAGGGGGGGAGAGGGGAGAGGAGGGGGGGGAGAGGGAACAGGAGGGGGGGAGAGGAGGGGGAAAGAGGGGGGGGAAAGAGGGGGGGAAGAGGGGGGGGAAGAGGGGGGGGAAGAGGGGAGAGAAGGGGGGGAGAGGGGAGAGGAGGGGGGGGAGAGGGGAGAGAAGGAGGGGAGAGGGGAGAGGGGAGAGAAGGGGGGGAGAGGGGAGAGGAGGAGGGGAGAGGGGAGAGGAGGAGGGGAGAGGGGGAGGGGGCGGGAGGAGGGGGGAGGGGAGGTTTGAGTTGTGGGGAGTTACCTGGGCACCTCCTCCTCCACCCCCCAGGGGGAGACCCTGGAGCTGCTGCACTGGGTCACGGGGGCGGGCGGGGATCAGACCCTCCATAAAGATTCAACATCGATTTAACAAGGAGAGGGGGTCAACCGGGGGGCCCCTCACCCTGGGCCGGGGGGGGGCCCCTCACCCTGGGCCGGGGGGGGCCCCTCACCCTGGGCCGGGGGGGGCCCCTCACCCTGGGCCGGGGGGGGCCCCTCACCCCCGCCCCCGCCCCTCACCCCCGCCCCCCGGGGCCCGGGACCCGGCCTCAGCCATCCCCCCCCCCCCCCCCCCCCCCCCCCCCCCCCCCCCACCGTGCACCCCACCCCCGGGGACAATGCAGGCCCGAGCCCCGGACATGTTGGAGGCCGGGCCCCGCAGGCAGGTGAAGCCGCCCGTGCCGCACACTCGCTGCCGCCCCCGGGTCCCCAGACCCCCCCCCCCCCCCCCCCCCCCCCAGGGCCCCCCGGGGCCCCGGCCTTACCGTCATAGTAATAGCAAACCTTCTTCTTGCCGCCGCCCTGGGCCAGCGCCATTTTACCCGCGGCCGCCTGCACCAGCGCAACCTAACTCACTGCCGGGGACCGGCCGACACGTCACGGGGACTGACAGGAGGCTGGGCCCAATGGGGAAGCGGGATGCCCGGTGACTGCGCCGAAAACTCTGTGACGTCAGCCGCCATTCACCAATAGGGAGTGCGGGGGCTGTGGGGGGGGGGGGGGGCGGAGACCTGCGGACCAGCAGGTTAGGTTGCGCGAGGCTTAGCTGGTGCCCCCTGGTGCCTGGGCTTTGCCATCACACCCGGAGTGGGGGAGGGGAGGGAAATGGCATGGGGGTTTGGGGATAATTTTCCAAAGGTTTGCAACGAAACCAAAGCATTCAGATTAATTGAACTGGTCATGGTTTGTATTCATCCAGCCCACATTTATACCTATAACTTTTCAGATTTGGTTACTTTCTAAAAGAGTTGGTGCAGTCCAGAATGGCTGCTCCCAATTGTGGGGGAATGTGTCTTCCCAACCCCATGGCCAGGACAATAGTACAAAGGAGGGGAGAGGAATGAATGCTGGTAGTCAGTACAAAGGAAATTAGCAAGAGCGTAGAAAATTCAAGAAAGGCCAGGACCATCTCTTGTACTGGCAGCTGATGGGACGGGAAGCTGTTTAATAAGCCATTTGACACATTTTTTTAAAAAAAAAATAGAATCATAGAATGGTCATAGGATGGCAGGAGACAACAGTTGACCAGTTGTGTCCGTGCCAGCTCTCGGTAAAAGGAACTCAGCTAGTCACCAGCACCGCCCCGCAAATTCTTTCTCCTCTGTCTTTTTGCCAAGGACCAGAAATATCAGAGGAGGAGGTGTAAAGCTACCACCGAATATAAATGGTCAAAAGCACGTTGAATTTAAAAAGTCAGTGGGACTAAATATAAAGAAGCCAAAGACTGTATATAACTTAAAAGGGAGACGAATAAGTAGTTGAAAAGGAGGAATATAAAAGGATATGGGTGATGTGCAGGAAAATGGGATTAGTGTGGATAATAGCGGTTGAAGCATCTGCATCAACACAGACACAATAGTCTAAATGGTCATTTTCAGTTTTTTATTCATTCATCAGATGCGGGCTTCGCTGGCTGGGCCAGCATTTATTGCCCATCCCTAATTACCCTTGAGAAGGTGGCAGTGAGCTGCCTTCTTGAGCCGCTGCAGTCCATGTGGTGTAGGTTCTTCCTTAACCGAGGTTCCCCTCCACTGTGGCTCACAGGGCCCTCAGCCATGTCTGACCCATCTCCCGCACCTCTGCCCTCACACTTTCCCCTCCCTCTATAAACCATGATAGGGTCCCCCTTGTCCTCACTTTTCACCCCACCAGCCTCCGCATTCAAAGGATCATCCTCTGCCATTTCTGCCAAGTCCAGCATGATGCCACCACCAAACTTATTTTCCCCTCACTCCCCGTGTCAGAATTCCGTAGGGACCGTTCCCTCCGGGATACCCTGGTCTACTCCTCCATCACCCCCAACAACTCATCCCCTCCCCACGGCACCTTCCCTTGCAATCGCCCCCCCCCTTCCCTCCTCACTGTCCAAGGGCCCAAATACTCCTTTCAGTTCTTCACATGTACCTCCTTCAATTTAGCATCCGCTGTTCCCAATGTGATTTCCTCTACATCAGGGAGACCAAAGGCAGTCTGGGTGACCTTCGGTCTGTCCACAAGCATGACTCAGACTTTTCAGTTTCTTGTCATTTCTACACACCGCCCTGCTCTCATGCCCATATGTCCATCCTTGGCCTGCTGCAATGTTCCAGTGAAGCCCAACACAAACTGGAGAAACAGCACCTCATCTTCCGATTAGGCACATTACAGCCTTCCGGACTTAACATTGAGTTCAACAACTTCAGACTATGAACCCTCTCCTCCATCCCCAGCCCCTTTTCTTCATCCCCTTTATTCTCCATTCATTTCTATATTTTACCCACTTGTTTTACTTTCATTTTTATTTTTATTCATTTATCTGTAGTCTTATCCCTTTTTTAATCCCCTTTTCCATCCTTTTTTCCCTCCCACCACCACCCCTCCCCCACCCCATCCCTACAATGCCATCTGTTACTTGTTCCATGTTGTTCTTTCACACAATGCTACCCTTGTTCTGCTATAATCACATTCTGTTTTCTTACCTTTATGCCACTATTAGCACCTTTTTTAGCACTAACTGCCACCATTAACACTCTCTTTGTCCTTTTGTTCATGACATCGTTGTCAATCCCTCCTTTGTCCCCACCTATCGCTGGCCTTCTATCCACCTTCACCTGCTCCACCCCCCTTAAACAGTATAAACTTCATCATATTTCCACTTCTCTTCTGCTCTGAAGAAGGGTCATCAGGACACGAAATGTTAACTTCGTTTTTTTCTCTCTCCACAGATGCTATCAAGCCTGCTGAGTTTTTCCAGCATTTTCTGTTTTTGTTCCCAGGTGTTAGGGACAGAGTTCCAGGACTTTAATCCAGAAATAGTGAACGAACAGTGATATATTCCCAAATCAGGATGGTGAGTGGCTTGGAGGTGACCTTTCAGGTGGTGGTGTTCCCACGTGTCAGCTGCCCTTGTCCTTCTAGATGGTAGTGGTCTTTGGTTTGGAAGGCACTGTCTAAAGAAACTTGGTGAATTCCTGCAGTGCATCTTGTAGATGGTACACACTGCTGCTACTGTGTGTCGGTAGTGGAAGGAGTGAATGTTTGTGGATGGGGTGCCAATCAAGTGGGCTGCTTTATCCTGAATGGTGTCAAGCTTCTTGAGTGTTGTTGGACCTGCACTCATCCAGACAAGTGGAGAGTATTCCTTCACACTCCTGACTTTGCCTTGTATCTGGTGGATAAGCTTTAGAGAGTCAGGAGGTGAGTTATTCGCCACAGGATTCCTAGCCTCTGACCTGCTCTTGTAACCACAGTATTTATATGTTCAGTTTCTGGTCAATGGTAACGCCCAGGATGTTGATAGTGGGGGATTTCACAATGGTAATGCCCCTTCACAAGGGGTGATGGTTAGATTCTTTCTTATTGGAATTGGTCATTGCCAGACACTTGTATAGTATGAATGTAATTTATATAATGAGTAATGTGGTATATGAATTTGAGTGTGAGTGTGATGCCAGGTATGTAGGCCGTATATTCCAACAACTGGTGGATCATATGAAACAGCACATTCCTTTAGCTGTTCGCAACAGGCAAAACACAGGCTGTACCCAACCAGCCCATGTTTGCAAAACCCAAAACATAGTGCCCAGCATTAGATGTGATTCTGTGATTAGACAACACCTGCTAAACAATCCTGATTATGGCTAAAAATTACATTGAAAACCAATTTAAGATTATCAGTCAGATTTCCAAAGTAGCTTACTTATGCAGGCTAGAAGTTACATACATTCACACATGGGGCCCTGTGCTGTGCAGACAGAAGGAGCATGTCTACACATTTTGCCTTTTTCAGCTTGGGGCACAGCCATTCCCTGGCTCATTCCCCATGGAACTGCCTTGACCAATCGGAGTCGACCTGCCTGGTTTGAATTTGAACAAAAGGTTGGCGGTTAACTGTTTCCTGCTGCATTCTCCATGGCAACACCTCTATCAACCAGAGTCCACTTGCCAACAAATCAGTGGTCAGGGTCAGCAGGGTGTGACAGCAAATGAGGCAGGTAGAGGGATCCTGTGTTCAGGAACAGAGGAGCCTCAGCTCTTGACATTGTCCAACAGGTACGAGGTACTTGCTCCCTGTGTGGATGAGGAACAGGGCTGTAGGGAAGATGAGCCAGCTGACCATGGCACCGTGACACAGGAGGCCATTCAAGAGGGGGGAGCAAAAAGACAAATGGTAGTCGTGGGGGATTCTATAATTAGGGGAATTGATAGCATCCTTTGTAAGCAGGATCGAGAGTCCCGCATGGTATGTTGCCTGCCCAGTGCCAGCCCCAGGGTGAGGGACATCTCTGACCGGCTTGAAAGGATATTGGAGAGGGAAGGGGAGGATCCAGTTGCTGTGGTCCACGTCGGGACAAATAACATAGGTAAGACTAGGAAAGAGGACCTGTTTGGGGTTTATCAGGAACTAGGAACTAAATTAAAGAACAGGTCCTCAAGGGTTATAATCTCCAGATTACTATCCAAGCCACGTACAAATTGGCAAAGGGACGCGAGAATAAGGGAAGTAAACACGTGGCTAAAGGAGTGGTGTGGGAAAGAGGGGTTCCATTTTGTGAGGCACTGGCATCAGTATTGGAACAGGAGGGATCTGTACCGTTGGGACGGTCTCCACCTGAACAGATCTGGGACCAATGTTCTAGCGAAAAGGGTAAATAGAGTGGTCAACAGGACTTTAAACTAGAAAGTGGGGGGGCGGGCAAGGGAAGGGTAAAACTCCAGGAAGTATGACTAATGGGAAACAAAGCAGCAGGTTAGCGTGTGGGGGGGTGGATTCAACTTCATGGAAAATTATGAAAAAACTGAAAAGAAAGGAGAGCCCAGGAGAGGCTATTAAAGTCTCCAGAACACAAAATAGGACAGAGTGTTTGGAAAGGGCTAGAAATCTAACTTCAAGCACATCAGATAAAGGGACGACAATGAGAAAGGGGACAGGAAATACAGGACTGAAGGTGTGTCTGAATGCACGCAGTATACAAAATAAGGTAAATGAGCTTGTGGCGCAGATTGAAATTGACAGGTATGATGTGGTGGGCATCTCGGAGTCATGGCTGCAAGGGGATCAGGACTGGGAGCTAAATATCCAAGGATATACATCCTATCGAAAAGATAGGCAGGTTGGCAGAGGGGGTGGGGTTGCTTTGTTAGTAAGAAATGAAATTAAATCGATAGCAAGAAATGACGTAGGGTCAGATGATGTAGAATCTGTGTGGGTAGAGTTGAGGAACCGCAAAGGTAAAATAACCATATTGGGAGTTATGTACAGGCCTCCGCACAGTAGTCAGGATGTGGGGCACAAGATACACCAGGAGATAGAAAAGGCCTGTAAGAAAGGCAAGGTTACAGTGATCATGGGGGATTTCAATATGCAGGTAGACTGGGAAAATCAGGTTGGTAGTGGATCCCAAGAAAAGGAATTTGTGGAATGTCTACGAGATGGTTTTTTGGAGTAGCTTGTGGTGGAGCCCACTAGGGAACAGGCAATTCTAGATTTAGTGATGTGTAATGAGGCAGATTTGATAAGGGAGCTTAAGGTGAAGGAACCCTTAGGAGGAAGTGACCATAATATGATAGAATTTACCCTGCAATTTGAGAGGGAAAAGCTGGAATCAGATGTAACGGTATTACAGTTGAATAAAGGCAACTACAGAGGCATGAGGGAGGAGCTGGCCAGAATTGACTGGGAGATGAGTCTAGCAGGAAGGACAGTAGGGGGTGGGGGAAAAGGCTGGTTGGTGTGTAAGTGAGAGAGTGTGTGAGAGAATGAGTGTGTAAGGGAGAGAGAGTGTGAGTGTGTGAGGGAGACAGAGTGACTAAGTGTGAGCGAGAGAGTCAGTGGCTGGAAATTTACGGCCCCATTGGTATCGGGTATCATGGCAGGTGGGAGTGAGGATAATAAGGTGAGAAGGCCAAAAATCGGTTTCAGGATGGCACAAAAGTACACGGGATCATCCGACGGTGTCCGCCATGGTGGAACACCAATCCCACTGGAGGCCAGTGTGAACCCGCTTTGCATCCCACTGATGGGAGGCAAAGTAAGGCCCAGCCGGAATCGTCCCTACACGCCAGGTTTACCATTATATTGGCCCAGAACAAGTGTGACGTACAGAGGTTGGGGCTTACTCTTCGGGCCTTGCTCAGATCGCGGATATCCGAAGAGCAGAAAATGCTGGAGCCCGACAGCTACTGGACCCTGGGGGAACATGTGCATCACACGCTGGGAGGATTCTCATGGACATGGCTCCACCACGAAGAAGCTCTCGGAAGGTGTGAGGTCTCCTTTGACACCTCAGGCCTGTTTCAGAGCATCACAGTCTTGGCTATGGGCTGTTATGGATGATTGGGGTGGGGGGTGGGGAGGCTGTGGGGAGAGGAAGGTCTAGGTTTGACTGGGAGAGGAAGGTGTACAGGGTGGGGAGGGTGAGGTTGGGATGGGGGGGGTGGGACAAAGGTGTCAAGGGGTGAGGTTGGGAGGTGAGGAGGATAGAGTGTGGGGGAGGAGGATGTAATACGGGAGAATGCGGTAAGTGGGAAGGTAGGTGTAAGGAGGGAGGAAGGTGTAAGGGAAGGTGTCTGGAGGCTGGGTGGAGTCTGGAGGGCAGAAGGAGTCCAGGGGGAGGAAGGGGTCCGGGGAGAGGAATATTGTGACACAGCTGGTGGTAAAGGATGAGTTGTTCAAACCCCGGAGGGAAACTTGAAACAACTGTCATAATCCATTTTTGCAATTTGTAGTTTTGAGATGCAGACTTTGAATTCAGTAGGAACAAAACCACTGAGACTTGTGGTTTTTATATAAAACTAAATTAAACATTTATTAATTTAATAACAAATTAAACACATACACATGGCTACAAATTATTACTATAATAACTTTATAACAAATCCCCAAATTAATCACCCCCAGGTAAATCTCCACTAAGGCAACAGTAACCCATAGACTTTAAATAGACACCAGGCAAAGCACGTTTGACCTTACGAATTCCAAATGAGGTTCCATTGCAAGTTGGTTGGAGGCGTACAGGCTGGTTAGGTCTTAAATGCCTCTACTTCACACACACAAACTCCTTTCTTTATATACCTAGCTTTCCCTTTGAATGTAAATTTTCCATTGTGGCACTAGGTCTTTTGAACATCAGCACTTCTAACAATAAAACCCCCTTTCATAGCACCAATTTTATGAGTAAACTGAAAAAATAAACACAATGTTTGGCTTCTTCTAGCTAGGTGCAAAATTTTACCAGCAGTCTTGAATGGTTTATTCAACAAATGCAAATGAATATTTTACGTTACTGTTCTCCTTACTGTTCACCCAATTAACATCTCAAAGCTACTAAACATCAAAGCATCCAGACTAGCTGGCTTTAATCCAATTAATACACACACAGATGCACACTAGACACATTCCCTTGCCAGATTCTATTTTAGAAAATAATTTTCAATAACATTATACACATTAGTATCTCTTCATGACAAGGAGGGAGTAAGGGTGGAGGAGGGAGTAAGGGGTGGGGGATGTCAAGGTGAAGGTACAAGGGAGGGGTCTGTGGAGTCAATTACTGCCTCCTGGGGACCGAACTGAGGGTGGACGTGATAGTAGGGAATGGTGAGCATGAGAGGGGGCAGGGTGAGTCGGAAGAGTCGGAGGGGGAGGGTGCGTCTGTAGCGGTAGCAGGGACAGCGAGGGTGGTTGCTGGGGACTCAGAGGCAGACAAAAACCCTGGGGGTGGGAAAGAGGAGGTCGGGGAGGTCAATGTGGATGGGGGTGGGATTGTCAGGAAGGTAGGGAACATGCACCTGAACATCCTGGAAAGACAAAGGTTCGGGTTGGTAGGTGACGGTGGGGAGGTGAAAGGTGATGCCGGGGGGTCGAAAGTGATGAGGGAAAGGACATGGGTGACTGAGGGAGGGGAAAGGATGGGGGAGCTTACGAGAAATTTGTTTTTCAAATCGAGAGCGAGCAGAGCCTCGTGTTGGACGGGCACAGGTGCTGCATGGGAGTGTGGTCAGTGGGTGGGCGGAGATGCAGCTCAGTTCAGATGGGCAACTGACAGAGAACCCCAGCAGGCAGCATTGAAAATGCTCAGGACATTGAGATGAGTGTGATGGATGAAGGCTCCGTGTGTGTGGGAGAGGCTCGCACGAGGCTCTGAAAGGCCCTGCCACACACAAACACACTTCCCCCTCCAGAATTACTCGGGGGGGGCGGCTGTGTGGAGTTGAACGGCTAGTTGGTTGGGGGGTCGGGGGGTGGTTGCGGGGGTACTGGTGCAGGGGGAGGACTCGCGAAGCCTGTCAATGAAGCTGAAAGGCAACCTTACACATTATTCAGTGCAAGTGAATATATTTTCAAATTGTAAACTGATAAAATGTGTTCACCTGTGCAACCACTGTGATCAAAATTTCTTAACTTTTCTAGGCCTGCCACTTCTTCTAGGTGCTGCCCTGACATCCGCAGCAGGGGTGGAGACAGCCTGTGTAATGTTTGGCCCTTTTGCCTCTGATAACTTCAGCGTGGGTCCTCTGGAGAGCTAAGGCCTTGGGGCCTTCGGCTTGCTTTGGCTGTCCTCCTGTGGGCCAGCTGCTCCCTCTGCGGTGACAGAGGATGAGTTTGAAGGGGTTCACAATCTGGTAGTCACCAACTGATACGTGTCCGCAGCAGGAGGAGGCAGGTTCAGCCGAGCTCCCCGGCTCTCGGAGGACTGTTGGGGAAGAGGCATCAGTGAGGCCCGAGTCAGATGATGACCTTCTGGATTTGGCCTCCCAACTCATCCTGGAGAGTCAGCGGAAGGTGTGGGGACATCACGAGGAGCTATGGAAGCCCTCAACAAAGTGGCACACGAGTCAGAGGAGTGTGTCTGCCTGCTCTCTGATGAAGTGGTGCCCACATGTGCACCTACAGAGGGGGGCAAAGGGGGCTTGGAGGGAGAGGACAAGCTCTGAGATTCCTGAGTGGATGACCCAGGGGTGTCCAGCTGCTGCTGCTCCTCCTTTCGGGTGCCCGAGGGTCCCGGTCTGACTCCTCGAGGGGAAGCAGCACCTGGAGGGACGTCGAGGTGCCCTGTTTCCCTCTCATGTTGTCACTGCAGGAACTGACCCATGACCACTGCGAGGAGTGCAGGTCTGCACACATCTCCGCATTCTGCTGGACCAGGGTCTCCATGGCATCTGCCATCTTTCCCACGGAGACTTCCGTAGGCGCACATGTGGGCACCACTTCATCAGAGAGCAGGCAGACGCACTCCTCTGACTTGCGTGCCACTTTGTTGAGGGCTTCCAGCAGCCTGTGTGATGTTCCCACACCTTCCGCTGACTCTCCAGGATGAGTTGGGAGGCTGAATCTGGAGGCTCATCATCTGACTCGGGCCTCACAGATGCCTCTTCCCCAACAGTCCTCCAAGTGCCAGGGAGCTCAGCTGAACCTGCCTCCTCCTGCTGCGGACACGTGTCCGTTGGTGACCTCTAGATAGTGAACCTGAGCCTGCTCTAGATCCTGGTCCCACCGAGGTGTGTATCTCTGCGCTGGTGCAGGGTGTGGGTAAGCGCTGTGACGGGTCTTCCAGGCTGCTTATCTCCAGGTCTTCAATGGAGGAGGTGCCTCTTGGCTGGAGGTGAGGCCCAGGATTGAGTTGAGGGACTGGTTGGCTGAGGGTGTCGGTCACTTGCAGAGCTCCCTGGGAACCAAAGTAGAGAG